>NC_134483.1:23335617-23445617 GCF_040206685.1 Ascaphus truei
CTCACAGGCACACTCACAGGCACACTCACAAACACACAGGCACACTCACAGACACACAGGCACACTGACAGACACACAGGCACACTCACAGACACACAGGCACACTCACAGACACACAGGCACACTCACAGACACACAGGCACACTCACAGACACACAGGCACACTCACAGACACACAGGCACACTCACAGACACACAGGCACACTCACAGGCACACTCACAAACACACAGGCACACTCACAGACACACAGGCACACTGACAGACACACAGGCACACTCACAGACACACAGGCACACTCACAGACTCACAGGCACACTCACAGACACACAGGCACACTCACAGGCACACTCACAGACACACAGGCACACTCACACACTCACAGACACTCAGTCTGTCACTCACACACTCACCAGGTCACACGTGGCAGCAGTGGGGTCTCCGCACGGCAGTGGGCCCTCTCCAAGACATGGGACACACAGCGCAGCGTGGGCCTCAGCAGCAGCAGGTCCCCCCAGATCCCCCCCCAGAAGCGGCCGACGCCGCAGCACGCTCCCCTGACACCCCCGGGCAGCAAGCGAGGATCGGGGGCATGTGATTAGGGGGAGGAGGCGGACTGGCGCAGGAGGCGCGCACGGGGGAAGCTGGGTTGGCACTTCCCCCTCCGTCCCACGTGGGGAGCGGAGGGTGCGGGGGGGCTGGATCGCGCGCTTGTTTTGGGCTTCCCCCTCTGTCCCACGTGGGGAGCGGAGGGGGGAGGGTGTGGGGCTGGATCGCGCGTGGCGCTTGGTTTGGGCTTCCCCCTCCGTCCCACGTGGGGAGCGGAGGGGGGGGGGGCTGGGTTCCGCGCGGGGCTTGGTTTGGGCTTCCCCCTCCGTCCCAGGTGGGGAGCGGAGGGGGGGGGGCTGGGTTGCGCGCGGGGCTTGGTTTGGGCTTCCCCCTCCATCCCACGTGGGGAGTGGGGGGGGGAGGGATGCGGGGGGTTCTGGGTTGCTGGGGGGAACAGGCAGCGCAAATGGCAGGACACTCTGCTTGCCCTGTGCACGCGCGCCGGGACCACAGGATTTGCCGCCATTTTTTTTAACTTTTTTTTTAACCCAATCAGAGAGGGGGATTATTTATTTATTTATTTAAAAAAAAAAAAATTTGACACGAGCAGGGGAATTCATTGAGCTGCAGCACGGGTCGCCAGCTGCCTAAATCCACTCGCAACGGGCGACAGGTTATCATTATTTGTCGAGCACTGTATATATATATATATATATATAAAAACATAAATTACCAAAGGCGCACAGCCTGATGGCCCCCCCTGTACCCTCCAAGAACTGCTCCCCTCTGCACAGGACCAGCGTGCTAAGGGTTAACATGTGCTTGTTCTTTGTTGAATCTGCAACCCCACCCACTGGAATGTAAATGAGCCATGGGGACACAAAGAAAAGATCTTTTTGTTCACTCCAGCGTACATCTGTGTTGCCCCAAAGGCGCACAGCCTGATGGGGCCCCCCCAAGAACTGCTCCCCTCTGCACAGGACCAGCGTGCTAAGGGTTAACATGTGCTTGTTCTTTGTTGAATCAGAAACCCCACCCACTGGAATGTTAATGAGCCATGGGGACACAAAGAAAAGATCTTTTTGTTCACTCCAGCGTACATCTGTGTTGCCCCAAAGGCGCACAGCCTGATGGGGCCCCCCCAAGAACTGCTCCCCTCTGCACAGGACCAGCGTGCTAAGGGTTAACATGTGCTTGTTCTTTGGTGAATCAGAAACCCCACCCACTGGAATGTTAATGAGCCATGGGGACACAAAGAAAAGATCTTTTTGTTCACTCCAGCATAAATCTGCGTTGCCCCAAAGGCGCACAGCCTTTGGCGCAGCCGAAGGGCAGCCAAAGGGTGTGGACCATTTGCTGTTGTTCGCTGTGTTAGTTGATGTTAAAGCTGCTCTATTTCTATCTGAAACTCACAAGCCCTTTATCCACTGTACCCAATTGTCCTACTTTATCTGTCCATGAAATGTCTGTTAAGTGACTGTATAATCCTGTTCTTTTATTGTAACCATGCATTTTTTATTAACTCTGTGCCCAGGACATACTTGAAAAAGAGAGGTATCTCTCAATGTATTACTTCCTGGTAAAACATTTTTATAAATAAATTACCAGAAACTGGCAAAAAGGAGACAGCACTCAGGCAGGTAAATTCAGTAAGTGTATTAAACACAAAGCACAGAAGTCCAACGTTTCGATCCCACAGGGAGATCTTCCTCAGGGGGGTGCAACTGACACACGACAGTGAGTGACATATACCCCAACACCCAAGTGACATAAACATCTCCACATCATCAAAAAGCATCATCATCGGGCGACAAAGCAGCTGTGCATAATACAATCTAATTAGATCATGCTCCAACCCAATGTCTGTACTCCTATTGAGGAATCCAAGTCACATGTTCAAACCCAAGCTGTCAGTGTGATTGCATGTATACAAACTGATGCTGCATCAGCAGGCCCGGTTATCAAGGCAACCGCATGAGTGCTATGGCTCAACTCTTTAAATGTAGCAGACACCAGTGGTTGCCATGGGTACTGCACGTGCACAGATACACCACTGCAGATGTGTATGTACTATAGCAGTGATGAACTTGGTCCTAAACAGCACCTAAGAATAACAGATACTGGCATGCGTATGTCTGTAGAATCATATGGCAGATGGAACCTGCTATAATCCCAGTCGGGTAACCAATAATACACCTGATGGCGTCACATACGGCATGGATATACATAGGTTGCTGGTTAACCCATAGTGAACCACGTACTGCTGAAGGCACAAAGTGCAGTCAAATAAAGGAACATGCTGTCTGAGCCACATCACATGTCTAGTGTGATACTGGCATGTGTAAACAACCTGGGTCTGTTGACTAAGTAGCCTAGCCATGTGACCAAAAAATAAGTACACGTAAATATATGCATAAATACAGTCAAAATATCGGCTAAGTACGTATTAATACTGATATAGCAAGAGAAGGAGGAGACAGAGTGAGTGCCGCCCAAATGGTCATAGATACACCCAAAAATTAGACACACAGTGGGAAAGTGAGGTGCAAGAAGGGGAAGGGAATAAAAAATAAGGAAAAGGCTGAGCCGAGTGAACAAAATATACAGTCAAATATGTCAGAAAGACATGATAAACATATTAGTTGCTGAACAATGCTAACTGGCCATGAGCCCTTGGAAAGGATATTATAGGAAGCACCCTATATTAATGTCCTCATTTAGACCTTTAGGTTTACTGAATGAGCAACACAACACAGAGTATCATATTATAACAGTGCAACATCATCAGTATACACAACAATATATATGCCACACTCTGCCACTAGCTGGCAGCTATAACCTTGTCCCTAACTGGGCTATACCTTCTTAGCCCCTACTGGGCTATACCCTTACACCCCCTTCCCAAACCCGTGTCCAGAGAGTCCAAGCCCACCCAAGTGTGTGAACAGGCCTGTCAAGTTAAAGTTGGTGCACGTGTGGAAGGTTGTAAATACCTGCCCAGGTGTCCCTACACCTGGGTGTCTTCGCAAAGGGTCTACTGGCACCGCTTGGTCCAGCGCTGATCTGTACCTCCACGTGGGATGGGGTCCAGCCGGACGTCCCACCGTAAGGACAGTCTCTGGATCAGCAACACAGCATACAGGAACATGCAGCAAACACTATCACTGAGTCCCTACACTAAATTAACTGCAGCAGGGCCTCTCTCTGTCCCTGCACTTAAGGAACAGCAGCAGGGCCTCTCTCTGTCCCTGCACTAAGGAACTGCAGCTGAAGGGGCACAGGTCCTTACCTAAGGGCCTGTCCTTATGAACTCCCACCCACACAGGGCCTCAGCTCTAGCCCGGGGGTTTTCTTGCCTGGGGCAGAAGCTCGCAGCTCTCTGCCCCCCTTCCTTCCCCCATGGTCTCCTCAGCCTGACTGACTCATGTGCTTCACTGTCTGCTTCCTCACTCTGCACACAACAATGTATCTTTCTCCAGCAGGAGAAGCTGCAAACTCTACTGGCTGTATGGCTGCATGTGACAGGGATCATAGGGCAGTCCCCAGAGGCTGCTGTAGTCCTTTATGGCCCTCTTTAACATTGGGGCCGCGTACAAGCTGTGTAATGGCCGCCGCCGCTGCTAACTACGCATGTGCGAACTGGGGGATGTCCCTGACTATGGAGCGCCTCTTCTCACTCCCTGTAATGGCCGCCGCTACTCTCCACTGAGCCTGTGCAACTGTGGGCAGACCCTGTGCTCCTAAAATGGCTGCCGCTAAAGTTCTGCGCATGTGTGAGCCTCCGCGCCTGCGCGAATGCGCACAAGATGGCGACGCCCTGTTGCTGATACCGCTGGGAACCCCAGGAGATGCGCTCACCCCCGCAGCAACACACACAAAAGGGGGAAAGGAACCGGGAGACAGGGGGACCGGAGGGACCCAGGCTACATATATATATTTATAAATGTATAGTTGATCACAAAGTAGAAAAAGTAAAAACAAAATACAGTACATTTTTTTTCACTTTAAATTATAAACCATCTGTTGTCTCTTGCCCTGGAATTATCTCCAATATGAAATTCCAGAAAACAAGAAAGCTACAGTACAGTATCCTTGAAACACGTGTGGTGTGCTTGTCCCAGGACTTACTATTGTCTTTGAATCTAACCTTACTGATATTTTTGATGCCAGTTTGCATGTTGGAAACTGCACAGGAACTGAACCTCTGCAGATGTGTGTCCTTACAATCTTTCATTTTGTTAATTTTCACCATAAGTATCTTGGATTCAGCCTACACTTCCAGGAAGACATTATAGGTCAGACTGTGGCACACTTCTGTACATTTCAGAGAACTTCCAATCTGGTCACTGCTTTTTCCAAGATAATGACCCAAAACGCTGTGTATCTGCAGCTTAAATCAAGGGCCATGGAATAAACTTGGCCTTAACTCAAATTTACCCAGAATAAGTGATCAACATACATTGTTGTGAAAAGTGCATTTAAAAGCTCCCGGTTTTCCCCCAGTCTGAAAATGTTTTATTCACTGTGTTCATCTATATGTACAGTAACATTCAATGTACATTACTGCAATGCAAATGTGCGATGACCCACAAAACTGGTATAGTTTATACAGTAGCTAGAGTTAGTACTATGATTCTCTGGTTCTACTACTGTATGGTTGGGAACACCCTAATTGGATAAGGAAATAACTTATAGCCAATTCCAGAGAGTCTGCAGGACCTGTTCTCAAGATCAAGATTTTTTTAGAGGATTATAAAATATTAAAAGGTTTAACAGAAGATTTATCAAAATAAATTATGATTCAGCCCTAGTTGACTGGGCATTTTCAAAATCCAGTAAGATGGATAGGAATTATCTCATAAACGAAAAAGTGAATGCTGATAGAAAATATAAAAAGGGGGCAGTGTCTTTCATACTACTATATGGAGACAAGAGCAGAAAGTGTGCAGCGCACAGCAATAAGCAGAAAGAGCAGGTTTGGCAAACGAATCCTTTATTGACAAGCCATAAAATCGAGGGCTGCAACCCTTCTACGCGTTTCGTGCTAGTGCACTTTATCAAGAAGTGCCATACACGGTGTAACAAACATTTAAATACAGCTGACTGCCGTTTTTCGCGCCAAACAGTGACGTCACCAAACATCACTAGCCAATGAGAATCGCGCCTGTCACGCATGCGCCCCGCAGCTAAGCACAGAAGGACTCCCTGCCCATACCAGCTGTCTCGCAGTCTCCGGGAGACACTCCCAGCTCGGGGGCTCGCCCGGTACTAAGACACACCCCCGGCAGTGGAAAGAGAAACTCCCCAGTCTCGCCATCCAGCGCATGCGCAGACAAGCAGCTAAACCAACAAATTCTGAGTTCCCCCGTTCTGGCTAAGCAAAAAGTGCCCATATACCACCAAAAAATTATAGCTCCATTCATGACGCTGTTTGCACGCAAACCCACAAGATGACAAAGCAAATCGTGGAGGTAGTGCTCACAGGGTCACTTCACGGCTGCTAAAAAATGATAAAAATGAATAAAAATGTAAATAAAAAATGAAAAATAAATGATAAATGAGTACATAAACAGATATATATACAAACTAAAACGGGGAAACCACATTCGGCAGTCAGTAACACAATATCTTTAAAGCTATACACATTAAACAATTTATTAATTACAAAAATGCTAGAGTAGCAATTAAAAAAGTATAAAGTGTATTCTTATACCCGAATAAAAACAAATGCCCCCTTGTTGAAATGGAGGTCCCTAGTTGACTGGGCATTTTCAAAATCCAGTAAGATGGATAGGAATTATCTCATAAATGAAAAAGTGAATGCTGATAGAAAATATAAAAAAGGGGCAGTGTCTTTCATACTACTATATGGAGACACTCTGCTCAAACCATAAGACGCGAAAATGATAAAATGACTAGGTGTAAGGAAAATGGTACATATCAAGAAGCATAGATGCTGGTCAGAGGCCACAATAGTCCCTTTTATTTTCCCTTTACATCAATATTAGAGAGGAAAATGTAGGTACAGTATTGAGATACAAATATCCCCAGAATTGGTTGAGCACAATCTAAGGTTCATTAGGTGGAACCAGGTGAGGTAGACAGAGCATACCATATCATGTTTAAAAGAAAACAATAACATTTTATGAAGTTTATCTAAAGCAAATAGTGCTGAAAAACGAGAGATAATATATACAGTGAAATAACAAACAAGAAAATGGAATAAAATGCCCAAAGCTGGGACGACTATAAGGCAGCCTAGGGTAGCTATGCCCTAAATGTAAGTGAAGTATACCTTAACCTTAAAGTATAATCACACATGAATATGCGTAATCATTTGGAGGTCACAGCTATAACTATGTCAGTAAGAGAGAAGAAGATATACAGTAGGATAGTAACTGCCGACTTAAGCACCTCGATATACATATATAGTATTCACTTATTTGATGCGCATATTGGATAGCTGTCAATCTATCATGCAAGATAGGTCTAGAAAGTAATAACCGCAGATCATGGTACACGTAAATATGTCATGTGTAATTAGCATATGCACAAAATGACCCATTTGTGGGGAATGGGCAAAGGTCAAATTTAAACAATGAGGATACCGGTGAAACCTACTCACTCAGAGTTGGATGTGAGTTGGCTTCACCAGTATCCTCCTTGTCTAAATTGGACTTTAGCCCGCTCCCCGCCATGATAATGGTATCAATGGTATCAATCGCACCCGGAAGTGACGCGACCCGCCACTGGAAGTGACGAGACGCACACCGGAAGCCCGGCAGAGTGGGGAAGTCGAGAGTGAGCAATGAAGCCGCCAAACAGCCACTCACATTTAGTTTTATGTGTCCATGCCACATCTTACTCATGTGAGTGTAATACCATTTGTTTTAATACACTTTTTATTGCATAAACAGTGTTGCACTAAAGTGTTATTTCTATTCCACTGAAGAAACATCACACTGATTCACCACTCTCCATCTACCTGAGACATACTGTAGAAGTTTGGATATGCTGAGCCACCTTTTGTGGGAAATGCTGTCTTTTATCTGAAAAAGTGTGAGTCCCCATTTTGTTGAATCCTAGAAAATAGAGTCATTCCTGAAGCATATTACACTATGTAGTTTATTTTTATTCATTCCACATTTGGTGAAAGCTGACACTGACTTGACACTGAAGTGTCCACCTTCACCCTGAAAATTCTCTCTTTCTCTCTCTCTCTCTCTCTCTCTCTCTCTCTCTCTCTCTCTCTCTCTCTCTCTCTCTCTCTCTCTCTCTCTCTCTCTCTCTCTCTCGTGTAACGAGGTATTGGATGAGGGACTGTTCAGCGGGGAGAAGGAATTATAGGTATTATGTAGAACATGTAGTGAAAATCCCTCATATCAGTTTTTACAGGCAGGGTATGGTTGACCAGTAATGCATCATATAAAAAATCCCTCTGATATTTATAGCATTCAACCTATTCCTCACTACAACAAATGGATATAGAACAAGTGTATTTATCAAACTATAAGAGTACATAGAACATTCTTAAGGACACATACAGAAAATCCTGCATTCAATGTGAAAAAATACATACTTTATCTTGTATCTTGTCTCATTTTCTTTAATATCTACTTAATTAGAATTTTTAGGGGGCAACTTTTATTCCCACTTGTAGTTATCTGATATTTTTGTGGATTTATTTAAATTGACATGAAATCGTAAGTTAAATACTGATATTACAGCAGATGTGAAGATATGTGCCTCATTAATTAATCAGGTAGAGAATGATGACATTGCATATATATAATGAATGCAGGGATGATTATCATGCATTACCTGTGAAATTCCCTCAAATGGATTTAGTAATCCCTCGAGTTGTTGTCTTTAATATGGTCAGGTAAATGCAATAGATATGTTAAATACATTAGGGACTAACTGAGTGCTAATAAAGGACCGTTATCAAAATCAATAATGGATGTTGTGTTCCAAAATCCACACAGCTAATTAAATGCAAAAACCACAGTTTTTTAAATCTCATTAGCATACTCTTAACAATGAGTGAGCACTGCCTTGCATTAGCTTCAAATAACATGCCTATGTTAGGGGGAACTCCTATTTTGCATCTCATTAGCACTTAGCACTAATGTCTGTTATGCTGTACTTAACACAATGTCTTTTCCAGACAAAAATTAACACTTTACATGATGCTATTAAGTTTCTACATGTTAGCACTGAACAATAGATTAACTTATGTTATTGCCTCATTATGCCAGTAACTGACCTTTGTGAATCTGTGCCTGGTGCCTCACATTTTAACGCTCATATTGAACACATCAGAAGCAGGCATACAATGTGTAAATATTGTAAGTTTACTTGTGATGCTATTCATCAAATAGCATTATAGGACTAATACCCAAATTAAATGCAAATTTGTTCTGACCGAGACTGTTATTAGGACTTTCTTGACTATGAATACTGTATCATCATTTTCAGCATGTGTCAAACCACTGCTTGACGACGTCTCCTCAATGATCGCCGAAGTACTGTGGTTGAAAGCATCTCTTCAACTTACTCTAACATTTTTCTTATTTGATCCTCCCATCTTATATTTGGTCATCTTCTTAGTATTTCAATTTCCCCTGGAATCAAGTCAATTATCATCTGTCCAATGATGGTAATTTGTTCTTGCGATATGTCAGTCCCACTGCCATTTTAATTTATTTACCCTTGCGATGATATCATAGACTTTTTTTTGTTTTCAAACCCAGTCATTATTTTTATTGTCACTTTGAGTGGGTAATACCCAGCATACATCTCCCCATACTGTACTTCTTTCAGCTTCTGTTGAAAGATTGTCTTTTTCCTAGAGATGGGTGAATTTATGGGACGCATTTGAATCCACAGCAGATCAGCCAGATCCTTTGCTCCACGGATTTCAGTTGATCAATCTAATAAAGGGTGAATCACGTGTAACGGGTGTACCCCTGGGGTACGGTATTACTGGTACTGCTTTCACCTGTTAGGATAACATAAGACCTGAGCCTCCACCACTGGGAGCCTGGGGTGTACTTACACTTAGTGCAGCGCCTCCACTGATGAGGGATCCCAACGGGGTGGGAGTATGCCCTTATCAGAACCCACATATAATATACCACACGTGATTGGATAACAGTTTTACTGACAGGATAATAAGAACCATAGCATATAACCAACATACACTGGCGACACACTTTATTCGAGCTCGGCTAGTCCCACGAATTCGGGTATACCCGGGTGTATTGAGGTTTGTGACTGTTTTCTGCCCGAGTGCATTGGGTTATTTTCCAGGCAGGGATTGAAGCATTTTATTCCCGCTGGCTGCAATACTGCACAGTATATATATATATATACTGCATTACAATTCATGAATTTATGCCATCTGGTAGACACGCGAAGCATTGCAGCCTATTAAATCCTAATCATTATCATTTAACAGATCAGCCGCCCGTCAGCCAGGCATGAACCCAGGCTGGGCAGGCAAATGCAACGGGTCTTGTCAGAGGTGAGGAGCGGCGCATTCCAGGTATCTGCCAGGTACATACTGGGTATTTGCTCGAATAAAGTGTGTCGGTGCAGTACATGTAACTACCCTTGATGCACACACATCCACATATGTATCTCCTCCTCCAAAGTACCTGGGTGCTGGTCACCAATTCCCTGATGTCCTTTATGTTCAAACCCACCCTATTTGTGTTGGAGATTGCGCTATCCCTTGACGTGTTGGTGCACTCTTTATAGATACCTGCCCGGGCTCCAGCCACGGGTGCCGCTATACAACTGGGTTTGGATCTACCTGATCCGTCGTGATGTCCTCCTACGCGTGGGGTGAATTCCGGCGTGGATAATATCACTGTGGCTCCGCACCGTCGGTACCTTGGCGGGAATCCGTCTACAGCTGGCAGGCCGCAGTCACTGTTTGGCATGGCATCTGTGAAGATAGTCTATATATATATATATTTGAGTCTCTGGGAAGATAGTCTTTATATATAAAAGGGTCTGAGCCCAGACCCAGGAATCAGGCTGCGTGCCACTACGCGTCTCCAACTTAACCCAATAGCTAAAGGGTCGGATCTCCTTAACTTAAGGCCTGTCCCTGAAGCAACCACAAACTGGGGCAATGTAAAGTATTATCTGGGGCCTGTGGGGGTGACTGGCCTAGTGCAAGGGGCTACTGCCCCCTGCACCCTCACCTACCCAGCTCCCTGCTCCAACTGACGCTTCCAACCCCACGAAATCTATCTAAATTCCCTGTGTTGCGAGGTCATAAAGCCCTATTGGCTCCCTGGCATCACATGGGCTCCCCTAAGGCTCATTGGACTCGTAGTCCCGTCCAAGAGCCTTCCCTGGTAGGCTAGCGTTCGCGCGCTATATCCGCCCATGCGCAACTGCCTCTCGAGTGGCCACCGCACTCCAACTCTACTGCGCATGTGTGCGCAACCAAAGATGGCGACACCCTTCTCCAGGAGCCGCCGAGAGACCCTGAAGCCGCAATCGCCGCACTGCAACCACCCGAGGCTCCTCTCACCCCACCAGCATATCGAGGGGCACACACAATCCCGCACCCGGCCGCGGTGAGTGCAAAGAGCAGGTGGGTTTCACTGCACAGAGGGAATCTGGCTACATCATCTCCCTGGTGAAAACATCAACGTCCCCGCTTGAACCAAAAATACATAACCATATTATATAATAAAAAAATTGCAGTTCTTGAGTACAACTTAACGATTGCTCTACACGAGATTGTACATTTCAACTGAGGCTAGCTTGGCTTTAGCTTGCTGCTGAGACTCATAGTGAGGTGCCCCTAATGAATCATAAGCCACTCTAGTGGGAGGGCGTCTCACTCGCTGACTTCTGCGAGTCTCAGTCTCCAATTCTTCATCTTGAGAGATACCATCGTAGGCTTGAGGCCTAGACTCTCTGGCAGAGGGTGAACCAGTTTGGGAAAAGTCTCTTTGTAACTAAACATTGTCTCTTTGTGGCACAAAACTCGGGGTGGTAGGATCTAACGATTGGTTACGTGATGAACTTTCTGAAGATGGTGCTTGAAGCGCAGGCCCATTACCTGTTGCTCCTTCGGGAGGTGCCCACCAATCTCTGTTGGATGTTCCTTCCATAGGGTTTTGAATCCTTTCCTCCGTGGCCCCTGAATTCCCGGTGGACTCTTCAGGCTCACTGTCATCTACTACTGTTTCTGGATCACCTTCTCCCAGTTGTTGGATAGGTAACAGATAGTTTTGGTGCCAGACCTTGACCCTGCCATTCACGTCACGTATGCGATAGACAGGGAGACCCGGCATTTGGGACTCTACTTGGAATGGTCCCTTTCTCCAGTGACCGGCTAATTTGTGTTTGCCAGGGATCCCTAAGTTGCGTAGGAGAACTGCGTCTCCCGGTTGAAGTTCTCGGTACCGTACTTTGTGATCGTACCTCCTTTTGTTATTGGTGTTCAGTCTAGCGGTAGCTCTTTCTGCTAACTGATAAGCATGGTGCAGACTGTCCTGGAGTCTTTTTACATATTTATAGTGAGCCATATTGGGTACCCCATCGGTAGATAAATGCATGCGTATGTCAATTGGCAATCTGGCTTCTCTTCCAAACATCATAAAGTATGGTGTGTATCCTGTGGACTCGTGCCTAGTGCAATTGTAGGCATGTACCAAAGCCTATACATGCTTGCTCCACTCCCCCTTTTCGGAATCCTTCAGAGTGCCTAGCATATCCAGCAATGTCCGATTAAATCTTTCCGGGAGCGCATCTCCCTCGGGATGATAAGGAGTAGTCCTTGATTTCTGAATGTTCAACAGTGTTAACAATTCTTTGATCAACTTGCTCTCAAAATCTCGTCCCTGATCTGAATGCATCCTGTTGGGCAGACCATAATGCACGAAATATTTCTTCCACAGCACTTTAGCCACTGTGGTAAATTTCTGATCTTTTGTGGGAAAGGCTTGCGCGTATCGAGTGTAATGATCTGTCACTACTAGTACATTCCCTATACCATTTGAGTCTGGCTCTATACACAGAAAGTCCATACATAATACATCCATTTGCCTGGAACTCTTGAGATGGCCCATTGGGGAAGCACGAGTGGGAAGTGTCTTCCTATGAATGCATTGTAGACATTTCCGGCAATGCTGTTCAATTGACTCCCTCATTCTTGGCCAGAAAAACCGGTCTCGCACTAAACCCAGAGTCTTATCCACCCCCAAATGTCAATGATCATCATGTAGTGATCTTAAAATAAGGCCATGCAGTTGTCGGGGTAGAAAAAGTTGTCGACGGTCAGGATGATTGTGGAATTGGACAACCCTATAGAGTAGTCCGTTATCCATCTCGAACTTGTCCCATTCTCGCATGAGGAGGCTTACATCATCGGAAGTAGCCCGTTTCACTAGGGAAGAATAATTGTTGTGTAGAGCCTTAGCCGCAGGATCACGTGTCTGTGCTATTACCAGTTCTTTCCAAGTGAAGATAACGTTTTGGGTTAGACCCATGCCATCAGGATTACAGTAAGCTTTTGGAAGGCCTTGGGGTCGACACCTAAAAGAATCCGCGACTCTTAACTCTGAGAATGCCACTCGATCATTTACAATAGCAGCAGTGGAAAACATGGCTCTAATCCCGGGTCCCGGGATTTCTTCCCAAGGCCCAACATCGGAGATCTCACTCAACCCCGATCTTCTAGATAGAGCATCGGCTCCTATATTGAGAGGTCCAGGCTTATATTTCAGAGAAAAACGGTAATTGGGGAGGGTGGCCATCCATTTATGACCAGTCGCATCTAATTTGGCCGTCATTTGTACAGAGGCGGCACACTTAATTCGAGTACGGCTCATTCCGCAAGCCGGGATATGTCCCGGCTTGCGAGCCGCACTCCCTCAGCGTGCCGCGCATCACCGATGCGCGGTCACGCATCATCGGGTGCCTGTGCCGCCTGTACGCGTACCCAAGGCTCCCCGAGGGAGCCCTGGTGTCGCGCGGATGTTAGGACGGCGGCGGGACGTTCCGGGGGACCCGGCGGACCCGGTAAGGAGAGGGGGAAGCCCCGATCGGCGGGCCTCTCCTCCGAGGCTTCGGCGCGCGCCCGGCACCCTCCGGCGCGTGCCAGGTTACTGCTGTGGCCGAGAACGGGCAAATGCTCGAATAAACTCGGCCGCAGCAGTACATTGGTCAGCGGATTGTTATCCGTTCTGACTTCGAAGGTATCCCCGTAGAGATAGTCATGTAGTTTTTCAGATATGGCCCATTTGAGGGCAAGAAACTCCAACTTGTGGACAGGATAGTTCTTTTCACTAGGAGTCAGACTTCTACTTGCATAGGCCACAGGTCGCAGCCCAGTGGGATACTTCTGATGTAGCATTACTCCCAATCCGTTAAGGCTGGCATCTATGTGTAAGATGTAAGGCTTCTCAGGGTAAGCATAGGCCAGGACTGGAGCTTTTGTTAGACTCTTCTTCAGCCCTTTAAACGCTTCTTCACATGTTGGTGTCCACCGATCCCCGAAGGGTGTTCTCGGAGTGGTCTTCTTCTGCCTGGGTTCTTCTGGATAGACTTTCAGCAAGTTGTTCAGCACAGCCGCCTTCTTGGAGAATCCATCCACAAACCGCTGGTAGTACCCGCAAAACCCGAGAAAGGACCCTAGTTCCATCACATTCTCGGGTCTCGGCCAATTCACCACTGCCTCTACCTTGGCCGGGTCAGTGGCCACTCCATCTGCCGATACTATATGGCCCACATAAGTGACCGAGGTCCGGCAGAAACGGCACTTGTCTAATGAGAGTTTCAAACCTTCTTGACCTAATCGATCCAGCACCTTCATCAGCCGAGCCTCATGTTCTTTGAGAGTTGTTCCGAACACAATTATGTCATCTAAGTATACCAGACACTCACGAGGACACATGTCTCCAATCGTCTTCTCCATAAGCCGTTGGAAGGTGGCTGGAGCACCGCAGAAACCTTGGGGCATCCGGGTGAACATAGAACCCCAATGGACAGACGAACGCCGTCTTTTCTTGATCAGTCGTACTCATGGGAACTTGGTAGTATCCTGATCGAAGATCCAGCATGCTAAACCACTGACTCCCGGATAATGCACTGAGGATCTCTTCTATGCGTGGTAGCGTGTATTGGTCAGGCACCGTACGTTTATTCAGAGTTCTGTAGTCCACGCATAATCGCACGGACCCATTCTTCTTGCGGACCACCACAATTGGCGAGGCATAAGGACTTCGAGATTCGGTCACTATACCGGCTGTTTCCATCTCTTTCAAGACACCTCGCACATCTTCCACGTCTCGAGGGGCTATACGCCGAGACCTTTCTCTAAACGGAGTCTCATCATTCAGACGAATGGTGTGCTGAGCGCTTTTGCTGCATCCCACATCCATCTCACTAGTGGAGAACACTCCCCGTCTCTCTCTCAACTGAGCACGTAGCCTCTCCTTCATTCCTCTTCCAGGGGAGACTCTCCGAAGTCAAATTGTAGGTCCTCAAGCTCTCCCCCCACACGGCCGGCCTGGACTGTTGCTGTATGGTCTACAGAATCCACCGGGTAAACTCTACCCAGCCGTTGTCCTCGTTCCAGTGACACCGTATGAAGCGACATGTTCTGGATAGCCACCTTAACCTTCCTGGGGACTTTGGATGACCACTCTCATACTTCAGGTATCATCCGATATCCCCAATGGAGTTCAGACTCGGGAAGGTTCTCTAGCAAAAAGTATCTGTCCTGTTCATACCGCTTAGGGTTCGCGATCAGCGCCATCACACACTGTACTCCCCCTGGCGGAATCTCCAGTAACCCTTGCTCTAGATTAAAGATATCGCCATACTCTTCTTCATACGCCACTCAATAGCATTCTTCCCATAGGCCAGGGGCTATATTCAGGGATGCCAACGGTAGCTCATCGGCTTCTTGCAGGAAGGAGCGAATCACCGTCCTCACTATATCTGCATTCGTGCCCAGTATGATGGAGGCACTGGGATGTTCTCGAGCCTCCGGGCAGACCAGGGCTTCCACCAACATGGGGTGCGACTTGTTTGTGTTCAACTGCAGGATGTCTAGCTTGACCGCCACTATTCCGTCGATGGGGTAATCATCTTTGCTCAGCCCCCACAACGTCATCTTTTCGGTGGATTGCAAGGGCAGATGGCTGAGGTGCTGGTCATAAAATGGACAGTAGATGATGGTCACCTCCACGATGATTCTGATTATGGCGGTAGGCCCTACTTGGTAGTAAGCGTCTGGTTGTGGATTCCGTGTTGGAATCTTGATTCTTCTTCTATCTCCTCGGGTAATGCCGGTAAGGAAGTGAGGGTTTGCTGTGCCCGTACCGTGTAGTACTTGGCGACCGTATGGGGTTTTCGAGGGTTTGAGCAGAACCTTGCGATATGCCGTTCTTCCCCACAGTTGTAACAGCTTAAGTCGGGCGCAATCTTGCCCAGCCTGAGGACCAGGGGGGGGGGGGGCGAGAGGGACACTTCAATAGCATTCAACTAGTGCTTCCTTGGCATCCTCCTTGCGGCCGTTTTTTCCTTTCTTAGGGGTGTGAAAATGCAGTTGTACCTCGTGCCTCCTAATATGACGCATTAATTCTATGTAGCTGGATGGTGTTGCAGTGATCGGGGAGGCCCGCATCACTGTAGCGATAGGGTGATTAGGCAACGAACCTTTCAGTAGTTGCTTGAATCGATGCCGGTCCACTTCAGCGGCCACCACAATCTTCATTGACAGGAGATTCCCTAGGGACAGGTGGAGCTTGCGGACGAACGCGGACAAGTCTTCTCCTTCCTTTTGTCGAAGAGCTCATCCTCATCGTCTTCATACGCAAAGGACTGAGTGAGCATTTCTAACAACTCATAAGCCATCACCTCTATTCTACTTCACGATATGTTCGAACCAGTAGCCCAGCTGGGGGTCGAAGACTCTCCACTAGTCTTTGCCGCTTGACGGCCTCTGGACACGACCACTCAGCTAGTATATGGATGGTATGCTCTCTCCAGATTTCAAACCCTTCTTCTCCGGTAGGCGTCGGTAGGGTTCCGGAAAAGGGCTTAAGCTTCCTGTAACTTTGAGATTGAGAGGCGAGAGTCATGGTTTCCATAAATTGGGGCACAGTCATATTCATGGGGAACCCTCCAGGGATGGGGCCACTATCAGTCCTGAAATTTGCAGTAGGGGTGGCCGGGGGACTTGTCAAGGGCCGATCATGGACAGCGGATGACAGTGTTTGGCTCCTGGCCCAGGTAATGGCTCCCTCTAATGCACTTGGAGAAAAGATCACTCGGGGTGGGTGAGAAGTACTGGCAGGGGTACTTGAGATGAGCGTTATTGTCTGTTAGTCACTGGTAGAGGATCCGTCTGAGACCAGTTCAGTGAGTGGAGAGCTTGGAGAGGTAAATACCCCTCTGGTTTTGGGTAGGTCTGGAAATATTACCGGATAGCCCTCGGGTGGGGCTCTGGGGGCTTGCAAGGTCTGGGGCACATTTTCCTGGCATATTTCCCATCCTGCCGTAAACAGCATGGTGCTCCATTCATAGTTGAAGTCATATTCCCGCTGCCCTATGCGCTCCAAAGTGTCAATACCCAGAAGTCTCCCTAATGAGTCTCATACTTTGCTCGTGGATGCTGTAGCTGGAACGTTCCCTACAGCTACTACATGACTGGGTGGTTTTCTGACCTTGAAGGCCCATGCGTGGACTTCTGGGCTGGATGGGGAGAACATGATGAGCAATTTGGATATTTATACACAATTTTACTAGGCACCCCAGGTCTGACTCTCAGCAGCGCCTCCAAATGTAACGGGTATACCCTGGGGTACGGTATTACTGGTACTGCTTTCACCTGTTAGGATAACATAAGACCTGAACCTCCGCATTAGGAGTCTGGGGTGTACTTACATTTGGTGCAGCGCCTCCACTGATGAGGGATCCCAACGGGGTGGGAGTATGCCCTTATCAGAACCCACATATAATATACCACAAGTGATTGGATAATAGTTTTAATGACAAGTTAAAAAGAAGCAAGAAAATAACCAGGGTTGGCGCTCAAGAGGAGATAGTGCCACAAAGACGTTTCCCCTGGGACGTAGTGGGTAGAGGTGACAAGGGAGCGGGACACCATGCACATATAAAAGAGAGATTACAAAAATAGTACAGTACTGTATAGCACAAAAATGATAATCCTATGAAATTCTGCAAAGGTTATACTCACAAGCAGACAGTGAGTAAAGGCATTTCACACATAAAGTGTACACGAACAGTAGTCCCACGTAGAGGGGCGTCTGGGGACCAAGATGGGATTGATAGGGTGCACTACAGCAGAGAACAAGAACACACCATAGCGCGAACGCCCCTTTCTCTCCAGGAATCGCGATTAGGTTTGGAATGGAGACCCTCCGCCACAGGTGCTCCTAATTGCTCCTAATTGCGGCCGCAAGAAGCAACGAACAGCTCAGTGTATCTCCTCCACGTGTCTTGGTATCTGCCTCGATATGACGCGTTTCGCTAGACAACTAGCTTTGTCAGGAATCTGGCACCCTATCCTATTTTAAATAAAAGAGAATTTGACTTTTTGTCTATTAGTAACCCCAGGCTGCCTATTTTTTATTTTTTGCCAAAAGTGCACAAATCCTTGACTCACCCTCCTGGCCGCCCTATAATCTCAGGGATTGGGTTGGTTACCCAGAATTTTTCTGAGTACATCGACCATTTTTTACAAAAATATGTAGTTGGATTAAGGTCATATCTCAAGGACACCACGGACGTCATTAGCATCCTGACAGATTCAGGGTGGACTGATGGTTGCTTGTTAGCGACGTGCGATGTCACTTCCCTGAACACATCAATAGGGCATGTGCAGGGATGTGCAGCCATAAAGAAAGTTTTACAATCAGATTCAGACATGATGACTGATCAGTTAGAGTTTCTATTGGAAGGGATACAGTTTATCCTTGACCACAACTATTTTAATTTTAATGGTCAGTATTTCCTTCAGAGATGTGGCACTGCCATGGGTCCAAGTTCGCGCCGAGCTATGCCAATCTATTTATGGGCATCTGGGAGGACGATTACATCTGAACCTACCAAGGGCTCGGCGTCAGCTTGGTCCTGTGGTGGCGCTACATTGATGATGTCTTTATTGTATGGAAAGGCAGCGATGCTGCACTGAAGGATTTTATGGTCTACATTAATAATAACAATGCCAATCTGAATTTCACCTATCAATATAGCACACATTCTATTGATTTCTTAGATTTAACCATCTTTGTGGAAGATAATATATTGAAGAGTCGCACTTATTTTAAACCTGTGGACAATAACAATTTCATACTAACATCTAGTTGCCATCATCCCCATTGGGTCGACAATGTCCCTTTTGGACATTATCGGCGGCTTAAACGGAATTGCACGATTGAGAAGGATTTTGAGTCACAGTCTGAAATTCTAACAAAAGGTTTTTAGAACGAGAATATAAAAAAGAGAAATTAGATGAGGCCATTCGTAAAACCAGACTATTGGACAGAAAAGACCTGCTAAAATCTAGAGCGAAATGGGATAATTCCAGCCAAAAGACCAATTTAGATTGGGCCTTTCTTATGAACTATAACAGAGAAGCAATCAATATAAGGAAAATAATAAGAAAGCACTGGCATCTAGTGAAGAATGATCCAGTGCTTAAAGAAATCGTACCTGATATGCCTCAAGTTATATATAGGAAAAGTAAAAATCTGAAGAATCAACTAGCTCCTAGTGCCCTGATAGAGGAAAAAAAGATCCCCAATGATAACTGGTTGCGACCGATTAAAGCTTTTTTGGCTGTCTTTCATGCAAGGCCTGTAGGAATAAAGATACAACTAACAGGTCTTTTCGGTCAAATGTTACAGGATAAACTTTTGACATTGACAGCCATATTACGTGTCTTACAGAATACGTCATTTATGTACTGGAGTGCCCATGTGGCCTCCAATACATAGGGAAGACAACACGACCTCTCAAAGTGAGAATTTTAGAACACCTGGGTAACATCAGAAGAAAACTTCCCACACACAGTGTATCTCGACATTATGAACTGTGTCACCAATCAGATCCCAATAGCTTGAAATATAAAGGGATTGAACACGTAAAATTACACTGGAGGGGCGGTAACAGGGAAACAGAATTAACAAAGAGAGAAACACACTGGATTTATAAATTAAAGACTCTGATCCCGGCAGGTCTTAATGCTGATTTTGAATTGGGAGCTTTCTTAGTGTGATATACTTTATTTCATTTTAATTTGCAATACATTTTTCTTTACGGTTGTAATGAGATGTGAAACCAGTGATGTTAAGATGAGTGAATGTACCATGTTTCATTGCTGTTTTATATGCTTTTTTCTTTTACATGTACGTTTGATACATTTCGGATCCACTAAGGTATGTAGTTGCTGTCAATGAATATGACTGGAGATCTTATATATTCAAAAAGCAATTACTAATACTTTTTTCAACAACCAATATTATAACATTTTTAATTTTTCAAATAAATAGATTACTGGCTGGTATCTGTATACTGTCCCAAAAATCATTCTGCTTTTTCATTACTTTTTACGCTTTTGGACCATGATACATCACCCGAAATGATAGTGGACTTCTGCAGTTTTTCTCACTGTTTTTAAAATTATAATATGTGGCCTTTTTAAGATATTTTCCGAAAGTATATTATGTGCTTGCTAACTTTGTTCTCTTTTATTTCATATATGCTGCCTGGTTGGACTACAAGGATAGCAATTAGAATTAGTTAGAATTTTTACTGTAATAAAGATACTATTCTTTATTTTTTAATTTGTCATTTAACTATTAGAGTGAACCATTAAAAATCTTAAACAGTAGCAATAATTGTAATTTATATGTATTTTTTTAAATATGTTTTTATTCTTTTCAAAATGCACTTTTAGAATGAATTTTTATCAGTATTGTATAAACACTGCTTTTTGGGTATATATATATATTTTTTTTTCAATTTTTTTATTGTTTTGGAGAGACACAACAAATATTCAACATTGGTACACATATATTGTTCAAGTATTACCAGAATGAACAAGAATTGTAAAACATACTGGACACCTAACAAGCTCCTATTGAACCCCCAAAATAACCACAAAATATTAGTTGCAAAGTTCTAAGTCTGATTGAAGCTTTTAATAACCTGTACATTACCAGGAAAAGCACTCTGTGCTCAGTAGCACCCCTCTGCGACACTCATATGCTTATATATATGTTGTGGTTATTTTGGGGGTTCAATAGGAGCTTGTTAGGTGTCCAGTATGTTTTACAATTCTTGTTCAGCTAGTCTTAGCTGATTGGAGGGTGGCAACCTCCTACCTAATTGAAGCTTACCCCCTCCCACATTTAAATGGTTAAAAGCTCACTCCATAGCATCTCCCACTCAGGGGAACTTGCTTGCTTGCAGTATGGATGTGACAAATCTAATACAGAGTGCTTTTCCTGGTAATGTACAGGTTATTAAAAGCTTCAATCAGACTTAGAACTTTGCAACTAATATTGACAGATTTATTATAAATCATTCTTCCTGGTATTGCACAGGTTATTAAGAATTTATACAGTATTAGTGTTAGGGACCCCTGGAATTGTGGTCTGCCGTGCAGTGGCTCAGGGGCTTACAACAATTTTGGCCAAAAATGTTAAACTAAAAGACCATTTTAATTAATTGATATTTATACATATATGTTTAGGCACTGTACCATGTATGAATTTCACTGGATGTGCACTGAGCTCTGTCTGTTTTTTATGTTCTGTCTCTGGTTTTAAATATATATTGCCATGCTCAGTAGCACTCCTCTGTGACACTCATATGCTTATATATATGTTGTGGTTATTTTGGGGGTTCAATAGGAGCTTGGTACGTGTCCAGTATGACATAATTTCACTCCAAAAACAAAAAGGCATCACATGGTACAGCATTGTTTAAATGTCTCGGTCATGTGAGTCGTGACGCAGGAAAATTTAAACATGGCGGAGATACTGGCACCTCATACGGGGGTTTGTAACTCGGGAAGCAGGTGATTCCCAGTGCTGAAATTAATGCGATTCAATACTGTGTTATTAAAATAAAATAAAAATTGCGCGATTGACTGTTAGAGGCATGCAAGGAGAGAAACTTATTCTCACTCTTAATACGCATCTCTAACAGATAGGTTCAGCCTAGTTGATTCACACAGCTAGAGTCCCATTAAGACACAGGGAATCCCACTGAGTTAATCCCGAATGGCCTTTACCGCCTACTCTGCTGTGCACCACGGACGATCAACTCAGTGCACGCTGTGCACCAGCACAAGCTCTACGGCAGTTGATACATACAGGATGCTACATCTGTAGCGATGACAAAGTCTGGATCACAAGCAGGGAAAAAGGCAGGTAGTAAAGGGTCATACTGTCCCGGCCAAGCTAATTCTAAAATTGCCGGGATAATTGCGGGGCTTTTTTTCTAATTGCACGTGGTTTCCCGCGCGGCGGCCGCTTCATAAGATAAGCGCTAATGGCGCTTATCATTGAAAGCGCCCGCGGCGCGGGAAAACTTAAAAAAAAAAAGCCCCGCTCCACCGGGTTTAAAAAAAAACCGGGGAGAAGCCGCTTGCGAATAAAGGCGGCAGCGACTGTAGTTAGGTTACACATGTACAAGTAGTGGGCAGGCTGCAAAAGGTAGAGTAACAAGCAGAGGTCCAGAGCAGGCATTAAGAGGTGTAGTAAGGGTCATGAGCAGAGAGGTCTGGAAACAGGGACAGGTAGGACAGTATAAAAAGTCAAGAAATGGAGCTTGGCTCCGCGCCTCCACTTGTGCCACTTGTGTCATTCACGTGACGCGCGTGCACCGCTCCCCAGCTGCGTGTCAACTCTAGTATTGCCCTCACCTGTCTACTGTTTCTCACAGTCTATCCCTGCCTCTGCAGAGGCCGCTCCTCTGCTCCACCTGCTTCTCTCACTGGACTCATGTCCCTATATATGCTCAGCTCTGTCACTTCCTCTTTGGCTGAGCATAGTTATTGGTAGCCTTGTGTTCCCACATCTCTGTCTCTGCCTTGTGCCTTGTGTTTAACCTTTCTTGCTGCTTTCCTCCCTGTGTACCAACCCGCCTAGACTTTGGACCCTGCTGTGGATTACCGACCCCAGCTTGCCGCAGACCATCCGACCTTCTCCATTCCTGACCATGGCAAACAGACTATCTTCTATCCTCCTGGCTCCAACCCTTGAACACGGCACTTTGGATTTGGTTTATCCTCCTGGCACATACTCACGACCTTGGCCAGAATCTCGACTAACCTACTCTTTCCAACCCAGACCCAGCGATCTTGACTATCCACTCTCCAGGCGTACCTCCGCTGCTGTGGGTGCGCAGTTCTTTACTTTCCCACCTCAGTACCGGGGTCCCGCCTTGTTCGTGGTGAGCGCAAGCATTACAATTACAACGAAACAAGATAGATAATAGAAGAGAGCTTCCAGATACACCGGGATTCGGAGGGTGAAGACTTCTAAAGGCAAGAAAATATTGAATGTATGTATTTTTTTATTGTTATGTTTTTGCTTGCCCATTGACTGCTAATGTACCTATCTATGCCCTATCTATGCCCCTTTAGGTTATAGATTAATACAGTGACAGGCAATAATTTTTTGGGAAATGGTTGTTTTGGATGAATTGTTATGTTTTCTATTTCTGTTTATTGTTTTTAGTTAATTGTTATCTATTTGTATGGCTTGTTTTTTTAAATGGTATGATTGTTTAGGCATTTAATTTATTTAATTGTTCTGTTGGTTAAGGGTTATATTTATTTAATTGTTCTGTTGGCTGGGTGTTTGATTAATGTTATTATTCTTGTGTTTTGGTATTAGATTACTTTTATTCTTTTGATATTTTGGTGTTAGATTAATTTTGTTGATGTTTTGTTTAGGCTTTTTAGTTCTCTTATTCTTATGGTGTTTAGGTGCGTGGGTATTTCTTTTATTGTTGTGTCTTTTTGGCACTGTTTTTTTTTTTTAGGTTGCCCATTGATTGCTATAATGGCTTATCGTACCAGTGTGCCAATCAATAAGTAAAAGGCTGAGATATTTGCCCTTGGGGTTGTGGTTAGGCCGCCCGGGTGGGTAGCAGGGAGGGGGATTAACCTCTTAATTACTTTAGCAGTTATTAACTTTTAAGATGATTAAGAAGTTGAGGGCCATTAGATTGTATTTTTTATTGTTCTGTTCCTGTAAACGTAGGACATGGTGCAGAGGATGGTAATGAGGATGTCCTTTATCCTGGCTGGGGTATGTTGAAGTTTTATTTACTTTCTGCTGGCTGGCGGGATTTTGCGGGTGTTTAAGGGTGGGTGTTTACGCCTACCGTGTGGGTAGCAGGAGTGGTTCCCACCGCGATGGTAGTGAAGGCATAATCACTTTTGCAACCTTCCCAGCAGTTCTAACCACCCACCCTGGGGCAACAACCCCCTTAATCCACCCCCTCTGCATCCAATACACAGACTATTCAACTTTAACTCCTTCATTGCCTTAGCGGCTAGCCGCTAAGGTAATGAAGCTGTTTTAATAACAATTTTATTAATAGTGTACGTGAGCTGGGGGTCTCCAGAGCAGATCCGTGTTCATTTCAGGTCCGGGGACCCCCTGCTTCCATAATACAGGCGCCATTATGGGGTGCCGGTATCCCCATGTCATTTTTAAATATCCCACGTCACGTGACCGGGACATTTAAACGCATAGGAGATACCGGCACCCCATATCGGCGCCTGTATCTCAGGAAGCAGGGGGTCCCTGGACCTGAAATTAATGCGGTTCTGCTCCGGATGCTCCCTGCTTACAAACACTATTATTAAAATAATAGTAATAAAACCAGGGAGAGATGGGCCTCCCTGTTCAGCTCACATTGCATGAAACTTGCAGGGGGGAGAACTTAGAAAAAATCTCAGATTAATTTCTGCTCCGCTGTATGGTTTTGGCTTTTTCCCGCCGCATGATTTTAGAGGGATTCAAATTCTTTCTGAATACAGTGATAACACAACTGACAAACTGTTCGACGAGAACAAGCCAAACTTTGCAATGTAGCAGAGATCACATCGAAGGTACTAGAATAAAACTCATAGTCTATGTAAAATAGGCTCACATCAAACCATCTTCTAACAACTTGCACTTATATGCTTTGGGGGTTCTCTGTTATAAACTAAACTGCTTAAGGCTGATAGTGCTATTACAGGCAATTGAAGTTTCCATTGGATAGTGTCCTTATCCAGTGTTGCAGTTTAATGAATAACCCCCTGATGTTTGTCTATCTTTCTCTAATTCTCACACTCTGTATCTAACACTTTTTCTTTAGATAAATATATCTAAATATATCTTTATAGGTTACACTCATTTTGTATATGTCCTATTATAAAAAAAAGAAATAATAATATATATACATATATATATCTATAAACATACATACATACATACATACATACATACATACATACATACATACATATATATATATATATATATATATATATATATATATATATATATATATTTATATATATATATATATATATATATATATATATATATATATATATATATATATATACTGTATATATAAAATTAACCCTCAAGGGACAATCCTCATTCATATGTGTCACAGCTTCCACCTATTTTTAAATTTTTCTATTACTCTAATCTCTTGAATTTCCTATGGATGTTATTGGTCTATATATGTCTGATTTTTTATAAAATTTTGTAATACTTTGGCTAAAGGGATTGTGTGCTCTTCTATATATATATATATATATATATATATATATATATATATATATATATATATATATTATAAATAGTAATATTTATAATAGGACATATACAAAATTTGTCTAACCTATAAAGAGACAATAGTATAAAAAACTACTAAAGCACTTACTGACATGAACAGTTTAATGAAAAAATCCTGCAACTATTGTTATATTTATATTATAATAATATATTTAATTACAAAGCATTTACATACATTCAAGTAATTCACAAGAATAGACATTAGCTGCAGCATTTTTAACACAGAAGTGTTGAGTTTGTGCTATGGGATAATGATTGGTGAAGTATAAGGGAATTTAGTGAATAGTGAAATCATTGCTGTTTGACCTTAACAAATGCAATAAATTATACTGCTGATATCTATTACAATGTTGATGTATTGATATTTACAGTTTACACCACGTTAATTGACCATAAAAGTCTTCTTATATTTACTGATTGTACACATTATGACTTGTCAATGTCTTAAAATGGATTAGATAATAACGTTGAGTCATTTCTCAGCTGACCATAGAAAATCAGTCAATTTTGTATAGACAAACTGCTAATTAATCAGAGAATTAGTCAAGAGCAATGAATACTAGATAAAGTCCTCGAGAGACAATACACTGAGTATGGATTGTTTGAAAGAATGCCAATTAATACTGATAATGAATTGGATGTTTGTTTTTTTAAAGCTACTGCTAAATATATGCATGCAAGAAGCAGCTGCCTGAGTGAATATCTGTCTCTCCAGTTAATTAAGATTGAAATGCATTTTATAACACTGGTTGATAAAAAAAAAAAATAGTTCCATCTCTTAATTTGACCCCTTTATTATGACACAAAAATAAGTTGAAACTAACTAATGAAAAATATAAAAAGATGTTGATATAAATAGTAAATTATGACTGCAGATATTACAGTGTTGCCAGGTACCCCTTGCCCCTTACCTTCAATGCGGGTGCAGGAAAGGGAGGAGAATACTGCCGAGCTGCCAGCGCTACAGGCAGACCAGGCATTGGTATTACGTTTTATAAAATTTTTATGATGTTAGGTCAGAATACTTCCCTATTTTTATAGCTAACTTTTGTATCCATGCGTGGCCTGGCTCCCTGACATGTAAGTCCATATAATAGTGTGGGCAGTGTAAGGACCAATCCAGGGCTTTCCCCACCACAGAAAAAGTGGGTCTGCAAGTGCTTGGCGCGTAAGCTGGACCCTTGCCCACCTGCTGTGAGTGGCCCGGCACAAAACCATAGTCACACCCTCCGACAGTGTGCCCCCTACTCTTGACTCCACCAGAGGGGTGGGCCCATGTTACAACCAATCAGCAGAGACATCATTTTCTGAGGGAGTAGTCGGATGTGAGCTCCCACACACTCAGTTCCTTAGAGCTAGCCAGAAGAGCAGAGCTCAATTCAGTGTGCTGCTACTACACTGTGTTATCCAGCTTGCTCTCACTATGTCCGAGTGCAGAATTACCAAGTACCAGCTACCAGGAAGTTTTCTGGTAGTAGAGGTGGCTGGCCAATGCTTTATAAAATTGGTATGCCCACAGTGTGACTTCCCCGGCGGAGACACAAGCCCGACTGACATGTGTCCACAGTGTGGGGCCTTCTACATGCGGCCTGCGGTGTTGCTGCCAGCGGCACCACAGAAGAGAGACAAGGCTGTCACGCTGATCTGTGCGGCCGGAGATATGACCATGGACACGGATGTTCCAGTTGGCCTGTGTACCCTAATGGACAAAGGGCCCGTGTGCTCCTGTTCTAGAGGCGGAACCAAAGCAGCCAGAACCACCTAATAAGGTGATTACACAAGGAGAGTCTGGGGAACTTCCACTGGAGGCACAGGAGCGGGACCGCTTCCTGCTAATCGTCACCGGTGAATGCAAGGTGCCCAGATGCCATTCCCCTGGAAGATGTCCCTGCCCTCCTCTTCATCCAATGCAGATGACAGCAGTGGAAGGATATCCGTGGTGATGCGCGGCTGGCGTATCGCCCCAGAGAGCCTGCGGAGGAACTCCCACCTACCTGCGGTGCTGAGCAGGGGAGTCCAGCAAGATGACCTCATGACAAGCGCTGGTGTGGCCTGGGTGAAGGTGGCTTGTCACAGAAGTGGCGGCTCCCAGGGAGGTGGCTGTACCTTCTTCCAGACCCGAGGATGAAGCGACCATCCGAGCCAGCCGAGCAGTGAGCAACAGCCTGGTTCTGCATTCCAGGCTCCAGGGGAGGCTTCCGATGAGTACTTCCTCCAATGTGGAAGACGCCAACACCCATCCGGTTCAACTGGATTTCGTCACACTTCCGGTGTGGGACCTGGACCTGTATCCGGATCTCGTGAGATCAACAGCGTACGATGACGTCACTATAGAGGCGCAATCTCTAGACAAGAAATGGAACAGTAGTATAGCCATGTTATGGGCCGGGGTCGCAGGATGCCTGCGGACCCAGACATTCCACTTGTATGGTCCGTAGCAGGCCATAGTAGGCCTAAACAAAAGGACTTGACCCAAAACATTGTAAGCCTAAGGCCTTATCCCCTGCTACCTTTGACCATTCCAAACTGTTGCTGGGCCAAAAAACACTACTCCTTTGGTCTGGACCCACAATAAGTTTTCCAAACCCTCTCAGGACTGGAGAGATTGGGTGGACTCTGAGGTAGGATCCAAAGGGGAGATACCCGATTCTTGTAGGATATCCATTGGGGGGAAATCTGACCAATCAACCTCCTGTAAGTCAGAGGCATGAGGTGATCATCAAAGATGGACACTAAGTCTGAGGGTTCACAATATACTGCCTCTTAAGGTTCTTAAGTGGTGGGACCCCACGCTTCATGGTTATGCCCCTACTATGGATTGAACCCGGTTTCTGCTGATAGATGGTAATACAGTGGATCATTGGTAGGAGGAGGGTTGAGTTCTCTCCCGAGGAGACCGTCAAGGCCCCTAGAAAAAGAGTAGACGAGTTAAGCCCACAGAGTTAACCATGCTATGCTTGGAGACACCCACATAGGAACCTACATTATGGGTCTTGCCAGGCCAAGCCCATGGTTATAAGCTGACCGAGCTAAATCGAGCGGACAGATATATATATATATATCTATATATATATATATATATATATATATATATATATACAGTGGTTGACAAATCACCAAAAAATCTACTCGTCACACAAAAAAATCTACTCGCCACCTAGTACCAAACGTGTGCTGCTTGGGCCAATATTTACTCGCCCGGGGGTTAAATCCACTCGCCCTGGGCGAGCAAATGTATAGGTTTGTCGAACTCTGTATATATATATATATATATATATATATATATATAATATACATACATATATATATAGTTATACATAATAACACTGCAACTTTCTACATCTCTGACCACATTTCTATGTACTCCCCTTCATGCAGTCTACATTTTGTTCTTTTTCTACGTCTCAACCACTCCCTTATTACTTCCACATCCAAGACTTTTTCCGTGCTTGATTTCTTTACCATGCGCAACTAAACTCTTCCCTACCATACATAAATGTACACATTTCATCAAGACACACGTGTCAAGGAGACCTATCCAACACATTCCTGGCTCCACTCTTTTACTTTCATCCAAGAACCGCATACTTTATCAAGAATTCTGATGTTGATAGGCAAACTCTTTCAAAGAAACTCACATACTATTCCTTGTGTCTGCACTCCCCTCATTCTAGATTGTAAGATCCTTGGTGCAGGAACCTCATTTCTGATGTCTCAAATTGTCTTAATCTATATGTACACTTTTCTCAAACAATGTTATTGTCCTCTCTCACACATGGTACTGCGCTTCAGAATATGTTGGCGCCATACAACAAATAATAATAATTAAAAAAAAAAAAAGAATAATAAAGAGAGAAATCATTAGAAAAAAAAAAGAAACATACAAGCATGTATTCTTAACATCCCAATCTCTTCAACAAAGTTCTGCAAAAATAAAGTTGATTTCTCAGTCACACATTTGAAATTCTAGTATTGGTACATTTATTTGTGAGGAAATACTTCAACAGTTTTCAATTCTACATACATATTTAAATACACTGTATACTATATGGATAATTTTTTTTATAAATTACACCATACATGTACAGATGTACAGATCTAGGTATTCAAGATATCATAGTTTAGGATATGACTCATGGCCTACAGTACATCTGTATAGAGGACATATCCCTGTACTTGAAAACGAGAGGTAATTGTCAATGTATTATTTCCTGCTAAAACATTTTATAAACAAAATGAAAAGGAGAAAAAAACTACTTGCCAGAGTATACGTTACCATCAAAAAGCTAACTGTCCAATACAAAAATACAGCAATGGAAAAGGTGACTAAGGGCCCAGGTAATAGCCAGTATTGTTACATAGGGAATAATTTTGGATTGTAACCCCAATAATCAATTGTGATGGGCAAGGGTAACCAGGCTTTATAATTAAGGTTAAGCTCTCTAGTTGCCCTTAGGTCCCATGAGTCCCTGGCAGCTAACCAGTACTATAAGCCAGGGGTCAGGTATATGTACATGTAAAGTTAAAGTGACCCTTTAACGCAGTGCTCACCACAGATAAGGCGGGATCGCGAGGCCGAGGTGGGGGTAGATATAAACGCCACTTATTTCCTGGCCCAGATTCCCAGCTACCCAGCTATAGAGAAACCATGGTTTGCACCATAGTCCATCCATCTTCTAGTTAAACTGTAAACAGTGGGGGTCATGTACCAAAATCTTCCAGTTGTAAAATCGAGGCAAAACTGGAGCATAAAACAGAATCACATTTCTAAAAAGAACAAAAAAGGTCCCATAGGAAACATTGGAATGTTTAGCTTTAATAAACAGGTGCATGTTTTTTAGCTCTGGTTTTGAATCCATGAGACTTTTGACACCCAGTATTCATAAACGTTTCCATTCATATTGTGTCTTCTTCTTTCCTCCACTGGTCCCTGTAACAGAGCTACTGTATGTTGTAGATATAGGCATTCACGCAGGCATAGGCTTAATTTCGGAAGCTCTTCTGAGCTGCATTTATTGCAGCACAAACATATGTACAGGAATAATAAAAACTGCAAATAAAAGTATGCATCTGGTGTTACCCTTACACATCCCTGCCTTGTGCTATTACAGCTCTTACTCAGATTTGTCATCAGCCCTCACTAGTTCTAATGATAATCCAGCAGAGTAACTCCATGAAGTCTCTCTAGAAGCTTCAGCACCCTGTGCTCTTCTTGTCAGCCTTTATTAGACAGAAAAGCTGATTAGCTTTTGCTGCAGTGCACTTTAGTATGCTCTTCTTGAAGCCCAGCACTATACACATTAACAGTTCCATATATCTTTATTTAATGATCTCATATTATCAAATGATATGACATTTGTTATGTGGTTTTGAGAGTCTATGACTATATTGGCAATCTTTATGTTGTTGCTGCAGCTTCGAAGTATCCAGTGTCCCGCTTCCTCTGCTGATTGGATCCCCATGTGAAAGGATTAGAGGCCATAACCATACATGAAGCTTGAGACAGAGCTGCAGTTGCCCCTGCAGTTCCTTCAGCAGGACCAGAAAAGGTAGGGCCCTGTCACGGGAGACAAATGCTTTTAACACCAAAATACCCGGATCCTTTGATTGAGCAAAGCAAGAGATAAAATAAATTGTAATTTATTTACACAATGAACATACACAGCTTGATTTACAATTACAATGAAAAAATACACTTACAGTTACAATGGATGGATCTTTCACTGCATGATAAATCTTAGGTGAATCTCCTTCCTGATTGGCTGCATGGGTTTTTATCTTTAAACTCTGCAGTCAACCTCTGCGTGGGAACCAAATAGTCCCACCTATCCTGGAGTTTGCCAGTCCTGTGTTGCCTAGCACTGGGAACTTCAGCATAGCAACTGGACGTGAACATGTGCGACAAATGCCATCTTTCCCCATTTGTCATGCTATACCCCCTGCCGGTTCAGCGCCAGAAAGTCTCGACAGAGCAGCCATTTGGCAGAATGGATTATTGAAGTATCTTCCTTCACCCCTTCTTGCTAACACAGGGTATAACACTTCCATATCCTTGCTAACACATGGTTAACACCTTCATATCCTGGACGGCCATTGAAACTGGTCCTTTAAAGCTTAGGGGTGGAGTAGCCATGCTGGCTCCCATGCAAATTGGCATTCATCCACACTGAATGACTTCCTCTGAACATAAGTTTAACAAAAACCTAACCCTTGAGGAATTTTATACATCAGTTTTTATATACCTTTATAAAAATTGCGGCACAACCTTTTTAATGATTTTACTCCAGCAAAACTAAGCGCTCTAGGACCTTCCGAGCCGAAGTTAGCTAAATGCTATGTGCTACTGTATGCTGTAAGCTGCTTCTTTTTATAACCTTTTTTTCCTTTGCACGGTTTACAGGGAAACACTGTTCCAATAACCCATACATTTAAATCATGATATGATTCTCGCCACCTTATTCCTGGTGGGAGACACACAGATGGTTTTTAATACAATTACAGCCATCACTGGGTTGCAGAACTGACACTCTACACTTTAACATAAAACAACTATAACTCTCTTCACCATTATACTTTGTGAGAGATTTACTGAACCCCACACTGGCCGGGACTTGTAATGTAGTTCAGTTTCCTGCCCGTTCTTTCTGTCCTTCTCTATGCTGAAGCAGGGAGATTTAGCGGGGAGCTGCAAACTGCTTTCTAGGGAGGATTTTATCCAGTGGTCTGTGTTCCTCATGTCCTCAGAAATCTGGGGGGATTCCTGAGTACATGTTTCAGGGTACCCCACAACACTGGCCCCCTTCTGCCCAAACACACCCTGACAACATTTTACTGTAAAATCACCCCTGAAACTCACGCCATGCACATCTCTGCTGGTTGGCACTCCTGGAACAGTAAAAATACACATACACCTTTATTACAAATGTAGTTCCATGCCATGATTGAGTTGAAGAGCTGACAATCACAATTCCCCCATATGGCTCAGGGGCACCCAGCCAGGCCAAATACCTTTAATAATGGCCTGGGTACCCCCTGACCATCACAGGACCCAACTGAGGGGGAGGTATTGTGGGGCAGTATCTGTAGGTGAGGTTTCCAATCCCCCCTCCTGACCTCTGATCCCGAGTAAGCCACAGAGGAGCAGTAGACAGGAGTGGGAGAAGGGATCCAAAAACAATTCTGAATTTGAGACAGGGATGCATTTTGGTTAATTTCTGCGCCATATTCAGATTCTAGATACAGACTCATGGTCTGGATTAATCCAAAATGCAAGTGTCCCGGATACTTCATGTTCGAGAAACCGGGTGGGGAAGTGCAAGTTCAGATGGGCAAGGTGGGGTGTGGGAGATTTCTGATTTTGAACCTGTGAATGTGCCAAACCTTAATTTTCTGTATCAGTGCAAAATTAAATTTTTTAAGATTGTTATATTGAAACAACATTGCTCTTTGATTTGGAGCTCGTGCACATTTCTCTCATTGTTTTATACACTGTTTTCCAATGCATTTAGAGGATGGAAACGTTTATGAATTTAATTATACATCTATTACAACAAAAATATGATAAGTATATCAAGATTTAGTATTAGTATTTAGTTTCTTGGTAGAAGAGAACAGTGTGACTGCCAACTGTGAATCATTACTCTGATGTGATCAGTATGGTAATTGTGACTACCTGGATGGTTTCCTAGATTGTGGGTGCAATAACTAAATAAAGCTACATTAGATTGTTGGCAGATTATCATAAGCATTGTGATTAATGTACTTTCGTGTTCAGTTTTCTGAACTGAGAAATCACAAACAACACTGTTAAAATGCTCATAGTGCCTTGTTTTGAACTCCTCCACATTTGCAAGTGAGTGAGAATTAAAACTAGTATTCAATTTAAGTACTGTACCTTGTAAGGCATTTATCTGCAGTAGATTTTCTAAAGAACATGCAGAAGTAGCAAAGCTTAATGTTTCCAGCACCAGCAAACTGCACCCATGTTACTATGTCTTATATTAATCCCCTACACTATAACACTTAAATTAACCCCCTACCCTAACCAATAATAAAACATACCTTCAATGTGGCCAGCGGTGGAGATTCATCTGGAGGATCGACTGTGACAGAGGTTCAGTCTGCTAAATCTTCCATTCCACTCTAAATAACATAGGAATAGACCTCTATGCTAAAAAAATTAGCACACCTGTGTTACCTGGGAGACATGTTAATGAGATGTGCAAAGTATATTTAAAACACTCACATCCCACACTTCCTAAAATGATTTCCATAAGAACTATAGAACTATATTGAGTTAACAAGTATAAGGTAGCTTATGAGGTACTGGTGTCAGACCCAACAGGATTAGAACCTTTGATGTTTTAGGTTGCAGCTCTCGCTGTGTGTGCAAAACCAACTGATCGGTAGTACTACTGTCAGAGCATACTTTTGAGCTGCTCACTACGATGGAAATCCTTTTAGGAAGTGTGTGATTAAATACATTTTGCATATCTCAATAGCATATTTCCAAGGTTCCTCCGGTGTGCTCCTCTTTGGGCACAGGTATCTCTCTCAAATTTATTTCTGGAGCCCGATCCAACTTTGGATTCAAGGGGGGGGGGTGGATTTTGTTAAAATCCATGACGAAAATCTGCGGAACAGATTCTGACTGGTTCACCCATCTATTCAAGATACCCATATTATACTGGAGGACATGTGCAATGGATACATACTGTAGTTACCCAAACTAACATTGCAGGGGTTAACAAACACTTAGTTGATATCTTTTTATTTTAATTACAATTTTAGTGTCTGTCCACCAGATGGCATAGTTGATATCTTTGTTGATGGCCGTTGCGAGGCTATTGAATGTTAGAAGTAATTAACAGTACAAATAACAATATGTTAATAATAATATGTTTTTACACACAAATATTTGTAATGTTCTGTGGCTGTTATATGGTTTACTCTAAGATTGTGCAATATTTATTAAGGGAAACACAAAATCCGTTACATTGTAAGAACCTTTTTGAAAAATAAAGTTCAATACAATGTTTACACACAACACACCTGTAAACTCAAAACTCAGACTCAGGTAGGATTCTGAGTTTAAACTTTGACTCAGCTTTATACTTTTGACTCAGCTTTAGGGGGAGATTCACTGAGCAGTGATAACAGTGCTTTATCGGCGTTAAAAGGCATTTTTTCACCCCCCAAAAAAATGTGGAAAGAAAACTTGATTCATTATTTCATCAAACCTAGGGGGGTTCTCTGTGGAGAGAGTACATCTGAGCATAATAGAAATGGGATGCATAGGCAAGGATCCCCGCAACAACTATTTAATGAGTTATCTGTCTACCGCTGATAGTTAAATAACCTTCTTTGATACTAGCATCCAGAGGTTTAGCTGTAAGCGTCGGATGAATGCCAACATATCTTCCCCGTCGTTTTGTTTAAGGTCATGGAACTTGGCCAAATATTCAACATCATTAGAGCCGTAGGCTGTACTTAAAGCCTTAATTAGGTCGCAGGCGTCAGCCTCTGCATACTTTTCGGGGTACAACCTGACTATGTTGGCCGCACGGGGTCGCAAACATTCTACAATTCCCTCCTGCTTCACAGCCTCAGAGCAGGACCATTCCCAAATTACTTGGAGAGTATGATCTTTCCTCTCCCCGAACTCTGTCGCCCAGCGGGGTGGGCAGCCCCCTGGAAAAGGCTTTTAGTTTGCGGTAGGGGTGAGCCTGGGAAGAAGTTGTCAGGGTGTCGGCTAGCTGCCGCAGTACCTCAGTTAATATAGGTTCTGTCACAGGGCTACCCTGGGGTTCGGGACTGCCCCTTTCCTTGTAGGGGCTATTCGGAGGTGACGTAGACCACCACCCCCCCACGTATTCCAATCTGCACACCCACAACTAACCTCCTCTTTCTTGATATCGACCTCAGGGTATACCAGGGAACACCACCCCATCCGGGGCTCCATGGAGGTTCACGCCCTTGGATCCTTTCTCCTCATCCAGGTTACTACTGCTGGCAATTAGCACCGTATCCCAGGCAGAATTTGGATCTCATATTCGGTCTACTTCCCAGACATTAGTTACCCCTGGAGATTGAATCATTGCCAGGCATACATCAAAGGAGAGAGTCAATTTAGGCATGTGGCCAATGGCTGGGAGGTACCGTGCCTGCCAGAGTCCATTGCAGGAACTCCTGCCTGGGCGGTAATGACATGTTTATATTGCAAATGAAATTTTATTAGTATATACTTTTTTTCTCTTGGCCCCCCAGGTTTGAATCTCAGCAGTGCCTCAATTGAAACACCTTTTCCCTACCCCTGAGGGAAACAGCAGATAATAGTGTTACGGTGCTACCTGTTAGGCTTACAGAAGGTTTAAGCCTCCGCTCCTGGGGAGCCTGGGGTTGCTAGTGCAGTGCCTGCACCTGCTAGCATCACTGCGTAGGTAGGATAGCCCCTCACGGGATCCGGTATACCTATAAGGTATACCCCAAATAATCACAACCAAAACAATGTATCTGCAACAACTCTTTACTGTGGTCCCACAGTATTACCCAACAATAACAACACAGGCACAGCAATAAACAGGCAGGTAACAACAATAAGAGAAATTGCCCCCCCACCCCCACATTATTGATGGTGCCCTAGGAACCTAGAACCTGGTGTCCGGCAGAACAACCTCTTCCAAAGTGTACATATGAGGGCAGCACTACCCCCGCCCCATCCTTGTCAGTGTTGGTGCACTTCTACCTTCCTTGATACAAGCCTGTAACCAAGGGATGCTTCCAGCAGAAAGGCAGCAATAGGGTCCCACGCTGCAGGGTCGCCGCCAATAGCCTCTAACCTCCAGCCCGCCACACGGTGATACCTCCCACTTGGGAAATTTCCTTCCCAGCTCAGGTCCTCCTCCGCCGATGCCTCTCACTACCGGGGAAATCCCTATGCTAGGGCAGGCCCTTCAAACTACACTGAGGTGAAGGGACTACCTGGGGCCTAGGTGGAATAGGCCTAGGTGGCCTAGTCTAGGAGCTTGACTAGCTCCCTGGACACTACCTCTCCCTTCGCAGGCTCCATCAGGACTGAGCACGCCACCTCCAGTCTGCGGAGGAAATCCTGAACAGCCTGGACGTCCACCTTACACATAGTCCATTATATATATATATATATGTGTGTGTGTGTGTGTGTGTGTGTGTGTGTGTGTGTGTGTGTGTGTGTGTGTGTGTGTGTGTGTGTGTGTGTGTGTGTGTGTGTGTGTGTGTGTGTGTGTGTGTGGCTGCGCCAACCACAACATGGCCGGCACAACTCATCCAAACCCTCCTAAGCGACAGGACCACTACCAGGGAGGAGGCAAGGGGGAGTACACTGTACAGTTCTTTTGGATTTAATGAAGGGCCAATTCACCTTCCTTTTGAAGTGAAACTTTTGTGCTGACACCTACCATATGAAATGTTTTCATGGGAGTGTATTGCCTTGATTGATACGGAAGTGCGGTCTTGGAAGTGACGTCACTGTTGGCAGAAGAGGCCAGTAGAGTGTTGGCAGCTCACAACAGCACATGCGCAGACACCACCACAGTCACTTCACTGGAGTCTCGACCCTCCCGCTTTCAGCCACCTCCCCACAGCAAGTCTGTGACAACCAGACTCCAGCCTCATCCAAACATGGACAAACAATGTTAGACGGTGGGCTGTAGTTGAAACAGGTGTCTGCATTGATAGAAAAACCCCTGGAATTGTTGTAGTTTACCCCCAAAAAATCTTGAAGGGGTACATGGGGGAGCGTTTTGAACAGGCACAGTGAGTTGAGCGGTGTGCAGTTCCCGTAGTTCAGTTTCTGCGGCAAGGAAGCGAAAGTACAAGTTCTCCAACTGATTTTAAACTCATGGGGAGGTAGAGGAATAGCGTTTGGATACTGCTGCTGATTTTCCAAGTAGTACATTCCTCTGCCTCACCTTCTCAAAGATGCTTGTCACTAAGCTCATCGGAAGATCCACCACCACTAATATAATCCTCAGCTTCTCCTTCTGTAGTTCAACTGGGGCACTCCCTGGACCAGACAATCAAACCAGCAGTAGCAACCACAAGACTAATTGAAGGGCTCTTTTCTACCCTACCCACTCATCCTGCATGTGGTTCCACTGTCTTAATCCCATATCCCCACTTGATGAAGCTTCCAGTACCCATGAAAGCAGCAGAAGCAGCCATTGTGCTGGGTTTAGATGACTCAGGTGGTGCATCTGAAACCAGATCCTGGGACACAGATTAAAAAACCTGTCATGGGCATGGTAGTGACGACATTAGGCTAGAACTGGGCCCGGTTCCAAAAACCCCAGAACCAGCATGACTTGCATTTGCATGCAACATGAGTGATTGCATCTGCTCCTTGCACACCAGCTCAATCAACAGGTAATCGTGTGCACTGGAAGCCTCAACAGTCTCTGTCAGGATACTGAGAGAAGAAGGTGAGGTCAATGACAATGAGGAAATAGCTTTGGACAAAGGTGATACTGACGATAAGTGAACATCAAACGAACAGTCACCAGACCCCAAATACCTGCTTCTTCTGAAAGAGAGATACTCACCAAAACAACCTGTTTCCCTGATACAGGCTGAACAGCCACAAGAGTATCTGGTTCCTGAGGCATGCTCACAACTGGGGTTGAAGCAGCCAAAATACTATGGCTTGTCCGCTAACTGTTACCAGCAGGAAAATTCACTGTTTCATCAACCACTGCTGAGGCTCTTCCATCTGAGCCAGACAAAGCTAACCTCCTAAGTATGGCCTAGCCTTCCGGCAGCTACTTCTTTTCCCTGGGCCTTTCCTCTGTCAGTCCTGTTAGTGCAGGCAGTGGTCAGGTTAATTCCTTCCTTAGGCCTGTGTGTATATTACAGCCTTGAGTGATGTATTAGTATTCAAGGGTGGGCCTAGCAACTTCTGAGGATGTCAATCTGAGGGGTGGATATCGGTTGGAACACACCCTGTCTGCGTGTGGGCCTATCAGTATCCAGCTCTGGCTTGCTATGAGTCAGAGTTAGAGACATTCCCCAAAGATGATAAATTATTACATCCTCCCAAATTGAGTTCAGTTCTGATCTTTTCAGTGACTCCCAGGAGTGGAGTAAGAGGAGGAAGAAAAGGGAGCCTCTCCCTCCCACCCCTGAGGCGATGGGAGGGGAGAGAATTAGGCCTCAGGGCTCTGACCAGGAGAATCATGTGAGGTGAAGTACAGCTATGAAGAAAGCATGTTCTATATCCTGTGTAGCTGTTAAGATGTTGCTGAAATAAAACCACCCAGAAAATACCAGACTGTCTGTTACTGTCTCTGTGTATGGAGGAACGTCAGTAGGGGCCCATCACCTGAGCATCCCCAGAGAATCCCTGCTGGCTGGAGGTGCTGCACCAACTGAGACCCAGGTAATCTGTCCCTCCTGTCCTGTTTCTCCCCACACCACTGCAGAGCGCTCAGCCCTCCTGTTACCTACAGTTTTGCACCAGCACCTAGAAGTAGCAGATAATGGTATACCCACCCCTATCTCACTTAGGGGGTGGGGTGGAACAAGGGCTACATAAGTCTCACAGGAGGGACACAGGGAGAGCTCATTCTGCCCTGGCTGCCACCACTCATAATAAAAATTAATAATAATATGTAAAAAAAAATAAAAACCGTGAGAAAATAATATTAAGAGAAAATAAAATGTTAAAAAAATATATATATTTTAAATTAAACAGTGTACTGTGTCTATATGTGTGTGTCTCTCTCTGTCTTTATCTATATCTCTTTATCTGTGTCTCTCCCTCAATCTCTCTGCTAATCCCTAAAAGCCCTTCTCGCTGCTGTTCCTCACCAAAATCGGTGTGCAGGCAAGAAGTGGGAGTGGAATTTTATACATCCGGTTGAGATTTTTTTTGGTGGTAGATTAATCCGTCAGTGGGTTTCATTTATTTATTTTATTAGTTTTTTTTATTGGGTTCATAAACATTAAACAACAATATTACAACATTACAATACAGAAAAAAACAATAAGAAACACAGAAAAATATACTTTTACACAAAATAGTTTTTAGTATTGCTCATCATACTTATGATTTCAAAATTCAACACATTAACACAAATAATAATAAAAAGAAAAAACAGATAATAGCATTTTAAAAGATTAACATCAAAGCTATCACCACACATCCTCCTAACAAAATCTGGCATAAGATTCCTCATTCACCATCTCCCCCATCAACAATATACAGCTGAGCCCTGTTACAAAGCGGTGCTCGGGGGCCACAGAATGAGACCACTTTATAACCGAGATTGCGTTAAAAAAAGTAAAATGGCCACCGCGATCAGGGGTTCCGTGTCCGCCATAGTGGGAGAACTGGAATAACTCTCCCAGCTCTCCCTGAACCCAGCGTCACAGAGGCACCCCCCACACTGGATTTATCCAGAGCAGCAGCTGATCTGTGTGCTGTGCAGGAGAAGATGTTGAGTCTGCAAGAGGGGGAATCTCATGAGCCTGAAGAAGCCGCTATGTCAGGTATCTCTTTGTGAGTCCCCCCCTCTCTCCTCACCCCCAGCGGTGGTACAGTGTCTGCATGTGTGTGTGTGTGTGTGTGTGTGTGTGTGTGTGTGTGTGTGTGTGTGTGTGTGTGTGTGTGTGTGTGTGTGTGTGTGTGTGTGTGTGTGTGTGTGTGTGTGTGTGTGTGTGTGTGTAACAGTGACAGACTGAGGGGACTGTGTGCGTGTGTGCGTGTCTGTCTGTCTGTCTGTGTGTGTGTGTCTGTGTGTGTGTGTGTGTGTGTGTGTGTGTCTGTGTCTGTGTCTGTGTCTGTGTGTGTGTGTGTCTGTCTGTGTGTGTGTGTGTCTGTGTGTGTGTGTGTGTGTGTGTGTGTGTGTCTGTCTGTGTGTGTGTGTGTCTGTGTGTGTGTGTGTGTGTGTGTGTGTGTGTGTGTGTGTGTGTGTGTGTGTGTGTGTGTGTGTGTGTGTGTGTGTGTGTGTGTGTGTGTGTGTGTGTGTGTGTGTGTGTGTGTGTGTGTGTGCAGCAGCACGGACATCCCAGACTCTGCAGAGGTAGGAGATCTTTGTGTGTGTTTTCCATTCAAATACAAAAGAACAAAATGTCCACAATGAATGCACTCAATGCTATGATGTTATTGTGAATTTATTTAAAAACCATTTTATATTCATATAAAAATGTTAAATTGGTAATTCAAATCTATGGCATAAATATACTGAGATCAAGAAGATAAATAAGTAATTTACACTATACCATTAGGCTGCTATATTAAATGTTAGTTTAGTAAATAACATTTAGTTAAACTGGTGGTGTTAGTACAAAATTTCACATCAGTACTTCTTTTACAAAAACTGCACACTCACTAGTTGAGAATAGAGCACACAAATCCCTTTACATTGGTCAAAAAATAATAGGGATGCAGTCAAAAAGGTAGTTGATTACTTATTTACATATTTACACAAATGCGCACATACATGTTTAAAACACATAGAACCTATTTATGGTAACGATGCCCGAATGAGTAATTTTATTGCTTACTACAATATTATCTGGTAGGGAAAAGAATAGTGGGCATAATAAAGTTGATAGTTGATACAATTAATTAAATGATGTTACCCAATTTGTTACATCATTTAACCCACAGACTAATCCTCTTCACTTATTTACTTAGCTCCCTCTTTCTAGTGCCTGCATTAAATCTCATATACCGACAGCCCGAGGCAGTGTGTAAATAGACACCCCACCCGTGTGGAGACATCCAAGTGCTGCTCAATAAAGCTATTATATACAAATATTTACAAACAAACCATGAAGCCATACTACGAACAGGTACACAAAGTGTGTTATTATCCTAGTGGCACGACTCAACAGCCATATCAAATTAAGGCCCCCCGTTTACGCTCCTGATAAATTATATCTTTTTTGGCCGTTATAACAATTTCAATGGTTGAATTTCATTTTAAGTTTAGCAGTGCAGCAATTTCTCTTTGTGACTCATATGTCAACAAACCGGTGCAATGTGTAGATAAGTACACCTCTGTGTAGAAACTCTGAAGTAAAGCTCATTATTGCTGCTGTATGTAGCTATTTACAAGTGGACATATGTCAGCCATCTGGCTGTAAGGGTCTCACGTTCGCCTCTCTTACTGCCGCTGCACCCGCTCTCAACCGAAGCATGCGCACACCCGCGCCAGCAATGAGGAGCGCTCAGAGGTTCTGGCTTCAACACACTGCTACCGCCGGACCTCCGGAGGCACGCGCACCCCCTCGCACGCGCAGCCGCAGCAGGCCGCCACTGCCAGTCTCGTCGGGAATGCACCCGCCATCCCACATACTCGCATTCCAAGCCTGATGAAGCCTGAGATCAGGCGAAATGCGTAGCTCATCTGTTCTTGACCCTGAGCAACCACCGTAGTGAGACGAAGGAGCTGACGTCACAGCCCTGAACTCGGACGCGGGACCAGGGAATCCATCTGGAGCGGACGCCGAAACGCACCCCTTCGCTGCTGCTAGGGTCCTATTTCTTGAGATTGCCCATTACCAACCAGCAGTAAGGACATAGATGTGGAAGACGACTCGCCGGGCTACACCATAAAAGAACTAAAGGCACCTTTACACACCAGCGCTCACACAGGGCCGTGTGAGTGACATTCTAATTTAATCTCGTTTTCCCCCTATTTAATCCCCCCAGTTCGGCCGGGGGTTGTGATGCTTTGACTAGGGTTCTGCAGTCCTTAATCATCTAGCTCAGTATTCGTATAACTATTAGTTTGATTATTCTGACAATTTCTGCGTCTATCTCCACACAGAAGTTATTCTATTACGTATCACTGTCAACACTGTGCTCCCCAATTCCTCGTTGTGTTTTTTGATCATGTTAAGGATCCCGGATAGATCCTGGTGAGGTTGAGCCTTAGGAGGAAACTTCAATTACAGGGGGGAGTGTACCCCTAAAGTAGGTAATATATTTATATTACTTTCACGCACTATATTAGAGAGTGCCCATGCACTTTCTGTTCTTTTCGAAGATGTGTGTGTGTTTGACCATCTCTGTCTCCGTGTGTCTGTCTCCGTGTGTGTCTGTCTCCGTTATCAATAAACAATAAGGGATATGCTGCACACCAAGTTTGAAAAATGAAATAGATACAGTTTACCGTGCTGCTGGTTTAAGGAGTACCTGTCAAAAATATTCCAAGGCAATACTCAGGAAAAAGGGAATCCAATGCTCTACGGATTTTGGCGAAGTGTCCTCACCGGGGAGGAGGGAAAACCAGCGGGCACGGCTGCGCAACAAAAATAGCGAAGGCTGGACTGTGCTAGAAAATACTTTATTATGGCATGGATTTAAAAAAAGAGAGAAGGGATGGCACCCCCCGCAGCTCTTACGCGTTTCACCCACTCAGGGCTTTTTCAAAGAGTAAAAATTACTTGCTGCCATGCTTCCTAAAGTACTGACTACACCCGGAAGTGACGTCACTCAACCAGTGCTTGCAAGATCTCCCGAGATGTGTGAAGGGAGCCTGCACACCTGGTGAGTGTAAACACATTCGTAATGAGTCAGTGCTGGAAGCATAGGCAGTAATGGCAAATAATTTGCCAATAAAACAACAATTTAATCAAACATTTGGATAATTTACACATAACTCTTGGTTATTTAGTCAATATTCACATACACCTTTAAGGGAGTAGGATAACATTAATATATGCTGAAAGAGGCATAATAAACTTCAACCTTATAGGATAGCGAAAAGTAAATGAAAATAAAACCATTGCATAAAAAATGCAATTATCAATTAAAATCAAGTAATATTGGGGGGATGGGGTATATAGAACTTTAGATCGTCTAAATGACTAAATGTCATATAATGCAATTTTATGCAGTTCTATGCAGACTATAAATCATGTTCAGAATTTAGTACATTCTACACAAGTGTTACTAAAGCAACTAGACAACATGTAAATGAACTTGTAACAATTTGGAGTCACTTAGTTACTTATTATGTAAACTTTAAAGGGTTTTGTGACATACTTTAAGTATATCACACCCCAATGTTAAAAACGATTTTTTGTTACAGGTTGCTGTAGGCGGACACTCACAGAGGTATGCAAGGGAGACTGGTTATGGTGAAATTAAATAAGGCTTTTATTGCGCCTGTTTCCTTAACATCAGGAAACCATCCAAACAAGGGGAAAACAAAGCTTCTATTCACTTGGGAGTATTTCTAGGGAAATACTATGCACTCCACAACTCCCTTTAGATAAGCATGTCTCCCAGCCCCAAACATATGAAATGAACAGATATAAAAAGTAAAGTCATACATATGACATACATATTCAAACATATGAAATGAACAGATATATAAATGATAGTCTTATCTGTTAGCTGGGCTGCTTTAGGGGAAGCTTCTCTGCTCTCTTGGTACCGCACCCTTGTGTGCACAGGAAATGTCAGGCTCCAGATTAGAGTCTTGTCCCCTTTGTCCTGTGGTCAGCTTGTCACTCAAGACATCTGTCCTTCCTTGGTTCAGCCCCATTGTGGACTAAGGAATCTCTGCTCTGTCTCCAAGTTCAGCTAAGGTGTGAGCTAAGGAGTCTCTCTTCCTGTCTAAAAAGACAGGCTTTTCTAAGCAATCTAATCAGGCAGGTGGTTTTTGTTAATTGACTACCAGCAGTTAACCACCACACTGCTGGATTAGAGGCACATTATCTGAACAGGGATAACTCCCCTGTTACATACCTCCCCTGTTTGTGGGAAGCTCGGGCTTATAACGGCCAAAGCCCATCCTTCCACTCTCATTCTAGATATCTCTGTGACTTGAATGAGAGTGGATGGAGGAAGAGAACCCTCAGTCCCGCTGGGATTGGAGCCCTTTCTCCAGTTTATTCGTGTCTTCTCCCGAAGGTGCTTGAGATCAGCACTCCTCAGTCGCTCGAGGACGATTTTTTCTAAGTATAGTCTTTTTGCTATGTGCGCGGTCATGAGATTTCCCTCGCATCGGGTGCTCGTCTTATTGTAGGCAGACTGTATGGCAGTAGTTCCAGAGCGTTTAAAAACAGCCCTTTGAGTTTTCTGCTCTTGAAGCTGTCTCTCTGCCCTTTTCCCACTCAATGGGGTTGCTAGTTCAGCCTTTTTGGGATTAAGTTGTAATTCCACACCCACTCCCAGAGAATGTCCCATCTTTTCAGCTTCATCAGCTAAGGATTCTTCTGGTTTTGATTCAGCATGTGTACCTTCTTTTATTGCCTGTTGGGTGGCTGAAGGTTTTGCTAGTGCTTGTTTAGGTGATTCAAATTTTGCAACCTTGTCTTTCAGACGAGCGGTATTCCCAGCTCTCACTGTACCCTTGTCTTCATGGGTTTTTGTGGCTGTAGGATACTGACGCTTAGTCAGGGTCAATACTTGTACTTGTAGAACTGTAATCTCATCTGCGAGAGATCCCTGTTTTTTGAGTTCGACTTGCAATTCTCTTCTCAGGGAACTTATCTGCATGCTTTGCTTTCTCTGAGCTTGCTTCCACATTATTATTGCATTGTGAAGCACTATGAACTTCTCTGCTTGGGCCACAGTTACTTGTTTCAGTTTCTGGACCTTCTTGTGCTCCCTTTTGTGCTGAGTCACCTGGGTTCTAAGCTTGGCCTTTAGCGATGCTTTGGTGATGCTCATTGTAGCCTTCAGTTTCTCATGCTGCTTTGCGGGGACATACTGGGTAATCAGACGTTCCTGCAGCCCTTCTATTTCTTTAACAGTCTGCAGATTGTCTTCCTGCAGAGTTCACTGCTTCTCCTTGGACATCTGGAGGTGCGTACCATCGCAACCTTGCAGTTGGTTCTGCAGTCGGTGCTCTGCTTCAAACTTCTCACCTTCCAAAAGTCTATTTATTTCCTTAAGCTCGTGCAGCTTTTCATTCTTTTCCTTGACTTCGTCTGTCAAATTAAAATTTTCTTCTTCCAGTTTTAAGTTTTCTCTTTTTAATCTTAAATTTTCTCCTTTTTCAGTCTCTGTACTATTCAGGGCCTCCTTGCATTCCTCCTTCCATTTACACACATCTGCTTTGAGAATGACAGTCTCCTGTCGTGAGACTTCCTTCTCTAGGTTGAAGAGACTTTGAGATCTGTCTTAAGATTGACAATCGTTTCTTTAGAAATGTCCAGCTCCTCAGTGAGACTGTGTAGTTCCTTTCTGGAAACTTCCAGGTCTGTGCTGCAGCTGTTGGTCTCATGATGTGAGGCATCCAGTGCTCTGCGGAGTGCCTGAACCTCTTTCTGAGATTCGTCCACCTCTGTCTGGACACTGTTGACCTCCTGTTGTGAGGCATTCAGCTGTATGCGAAGAGTGTGAACCTCTTGCTGGAAGACAGTCATCTGCTTCAGTGCCTCCTCATACTTCCGCTTCAGCTTAGCCATAATTTTATCAGATTGGCTCTGCTTTTCATCCATGGCGGAAATAGTAGCATTTGCAGTATCTAGCCCAGTCTTGAGATCGTCCAATTCTGTCCTGGCTGCAGAGTACATTGCGAGCACATGTTCCTGTAGCTTCACGTTATTTTTCAGTAGCTCTGCGTAATCATTTTTCTTTTGTTTCAATTGTTCACGGAGTATATCACAGTCACGCCTGGCATTTTTCAGGGCATCCTCAGGGCTGGTCAAGGGATCGACACTCACTGGTTCTGGCTCCGCTTCCCTGGGATAGTTGGTTGAGGGTTCCTCACTGTTGTCACCGGACAGACACTTCTTTGGGGTACACGACTTCTGCCTTGGGCCCTCTGGATATTCGGTTATCTGCGGGACAAATTCTCCATTTTCTCTAGGCTGCAGGGCAACTCGGTCCCCCTTTTTCTCCACAGGATCTGCGGACGTGTCTGTTCCTTCCACGGTAAGTGAAGAACCGCTTTTCTTTGTCTTTATCCGCCTTTTCGTTTTGGATGACTCCGTCCCATCAGGAATACTGGGGTCTCCTTCTTTTTTTGATACTTCAGCAGCTTCATTATATACGCCAGGCTTTTCTTGCAGTTGCTTTAGCTGACAGAAATATTGGGTGATCTGCTGCTCCCGCTCTTTCTCTTGTCGACCATATTCGTCATCATAGAGAGCGGTCTTTTCTGTTCGTGCCGAGTTCAGGCACCCCCACCATTCTTGGGGTGTTTTGTGGGTGTGACCTGGATCGGGTTCCCCGTAAGAGATTTCTTCCTCTTTATTGGACTGGAAGGGCCACTCTTCCGTGGGGTAGGGTTCATTACTGGAACGCTGCATCTTGTCCTCCATTTTGGGGCTCTCAGGTGTAGTTTTTTTCCTGACCTCAGGAGGCGCTATTGCAGCGGTTGCCACTGTATTTGCTAGAACCAATTGTGGTAGTCTTACAGGTGAGCATATTTTGCTTGTAGAGGTCGTGGCTCTCACAGGCATCTCTGTAGACTTTTTTCTTTTTCTTGGGTAAGTTTTACAATATCAGCAGTACTGTGCATGCATTCTCTCTTTAGGTATACTGGATGTGCAGTTGCTAGGTAAAAACTACTATTTGCTTTACACCATTTACTTGCTAGGTGAAATCTCTCATTAGGTATGCTGGATGTGCAGTTGCTAGGTAAAAACTTCTGTTTGCTTTACACCATTTACTTGCTAGGTTCAATCTCTCTGCTTCAAATAATGTGGTTTTCTGCTTGAGTTCAGTCTCAACTTTGGGTATTATGACATTCACTCTTCACACTTTGGGATACCTTTTACACAGCTCAGCAATTCCTTTTTTCTAGTAGGCAATTTTACCATCAGCACTTGTCTACTGAAAATTCCCCTGCTTCAGCACAGTCTTGCATCAATTTTCACACTTTTCTGCATATACTCCATTCACAACTGGTAGTCCTATGCAGTGTTGCAGCCTTTACTTGCAGAATCAGTACCGCTCATGGGTCACCATATGGGTCACCATCTGTATTCACTGCTTCAGCTAAACATTTGAAAACAACAAACGCCTATCCCTTTTAAGGGCTAACTCACTTCTTGAACCCTCACTATGCTGGAAGACAAACCCCCTATTTCAATTACCATATTACACTTTATTGTGATAGGCAAATAAGGTTTACCTGCTTCAGCAGTCTCTCTCTCTCTCCTCTTGGGATTGGGGAAAAGAGTCCATCTGTGGTTTTGTAAGTTTCAGTGCAGTGCCTGGGTGTGTATCACTTTAACTCTGGTCTCTGGTGCATGAGATTTTTTTGTTTATGTTGCTCGGACTGTTTGTAGGCAAAAAGCATAAAAAAAAATTCATAGCCAAACTCCGGGTTCCTTAACTTCAAGGACCACCTCTTTCATCCCACTTCTAACACCATATGTAGGTGGACACTCACAGAGGTATGCAAGGGAGACTGGTTATGGTGAAATTAAATAAGGCTTTTATTGCGCCTGTTTCCTTAACATCAGGAAACCATCCAAACAAGGGGTAAACAAAGCTTCTATTCACTTGGGAGTATTTCTGGGGAAATACTATGCACTCCACTACTCCCTTTAGATAAGCATGTCTCCCAGCCCCAAACATATGAAACGGACAGATATAAAAAGTCTTATAAATGAAAGTCTTATCTGTTAGCTGGGCTGCTGTAGGGAAAGCTTCTCCGCTCTTTTGGAACCGCACCCTTGTGTGCACAGGAAATGTCAGGCTCCAGGTTAGAGTCTTGTCCCCTTTGTCCTGTGGTCAGCTTGTCGCACAAGACATCTGTCCTTCCTTGGTTCAGCCCCGTTGTGGACTAAGGAATCTCTGCTCTGTCTCCAAGTTCAGCTCAGGTGTGAGCTAAGGAGTCTCTCTTCCTGTCTGAAAAGACAGGCTTTTCTAAGCAATCTAATCAGGCAGGTGGTGTTTGTTAATTGACTACCAGCAGTTAACCACCACACTGCTGGATTAGAGGCACATTACCTGAACAGGGATAACTCCCCTGTTACATACCTCCCCTGTTTGTGGGAAGCTCGGGCTTATAACGGCCAAAGCCCATCCTTCCACTCTCATTCTAGATATCTCTGTGATTTAAATGAGAGTGGATGGAGGAAGAGAACCCTCAGTCCCGCTGGGATTGGAGCCCTTTCTCCAGTTTCTTCATGTCTCCTCCCGAAGGTGCTTGAGATCAGCACTCCTCAGTCGCTCGAGGAGGACTTTTTCTAAATATAGTCTTTTTGCTATGTGCGCGGTCATGAGATTTCCCTCGCGTCGGTGCTCGTCTTATTGTAGGCAGACTGTATGGCAGTAGTTGCCATGAATTTCAAAGATATTATTTAGAAAAAGAAAAAGAAAAAGGCAAGGGAAAAGAAGAACAAAGATGATAAACAATAAACAATAATATGCAACAATATGAGTTGGTTCTTCTTTCAATTCACAATGAGTGAGACATTTCAATCATAAATCAGGACTTGTTTACGTGTAGATGTTCATCAATATTTCACTATCAAAGTCTTAAAGATAGAAACTACTGAAAGAACATATCTAGATTATGTCTAGATTATATACATAAATAATCATATAGACATTATTTTTTGAGCATTGTTTTAAGAGTAACCAAAATATATGGAGGATGAGATTTTTTCATACAATGAACAAGTTGGTCAATAAATGGATCTTAATAAGTTTAAACATGTTTTATAAAGAATAGAGGTCCTAACAATAGATATTTTTGATAGTAGAAATAATAATCTTATACCACAGATGTTATTCACAGAGTTAAATAGGCAAACAATTGGCAGAGCAGAGATTACCAGAGGGGAGACACATCAAAGAAAATGTTTTATCTCCCAGTCAACGTTGATTCCTCTTGGTGACATTGTGTCCATTGTAAATATCCAGAACATTTCCTTTTGATTATGGATGTTCTGTCGGTCACCCCGTCTGACTGGGAGTGGAATATATTCTATCCCACTAAAGGTAAACAAATCTAATTTGCCCATAGGGCATTCTAAGAAGTGTCTCACTATCGGAAATCTCTGATCTTTGTTTTTTATACTTCTAATATGTTCCATTATACGATTTTTGAATGGGCGTATTGTTCTTCCTATGTAGCTCTTACCGCAACCACATGTTAAAATGTAGATTACGTAGTTGGTATTACATGTAATAAAGCTCTTAAAACCAACGTTTTGACCTAAATAATTCATTCTCAAGTGACTAGTCACTTGAGACAGACCTATTTAGGTCGAAACGTTGTGCGGCGCAATATATTAGTTTGATACAAAATCCGTAGCGTGTTGGATTCCCTTTTTCCGTTATCAATAAAGCATTGAATAGATATTTAAAAAAAAAATTAAAAAATAAACGGGAGCCACGCTCAGACTACGTTATAAGCGGATCAGCATTGTAGGGGATAGCGCTATAACGGGGTTGAGCTGTACCACGCCTACACAACTCTAGTCCTCGAGGGCCGCAAGCAGGCCAGGTTTTCAGGATATCCCTACTTTAGCACAGCTGGCTCAATTAATGGCTCAGTCACACTGAGCCACTAATTTTTCCAGCTGTGCTGAAGTAGGGATATCCTGAAAACCTGGCCTGTTTGCGGCCCTCGAGGACTGGAGTTGTGCAGATCTGAGCTGTACTATCATATTTTCTCAAGGGAGAAATTATCTGTGTCCCATCGCAATCAGTCTGAGGAGACCCCAAGAGGTATTCTCAAATGTCTGTATGATTGAATCCCTAACTTGTTGTGACATAGTATCAATAAACTTTTCCCATTTAAAAAAAAAAATCTTGGTTCTTAATTCCTTATTCATCTCAGCTTCTAATTTTTCCATCATCATCAATTTATTCAGATATTCGGTTAAAATTATCTACACTGGCGACACACTTTATTCGAGCTCGGCTAGTCCCACGAATTCGGGTATACCCGGGTGTATTGAGGTTTGTGACTGTTTTCTGCCCGAGTGCATTGAGGTATTTTCCAAGCAGGGATTGAAGCATTTTATTTCCGCTGGCTGCAATACTGCACAGTATATATATATATACTGCATTACAATTCATGAATTTATGCCATCTGGTAGACACGCGAAGCATTGCAGCCTATTAAATCCTAATCATTATCATTTAACAGATTAGCCGCCCGTCAGCCAGGCATGAACCCAGGCTGGGAAGGCAAACGCAACGGGGCTTGTCAGAGGTGAGGAGCGGCGCATTCCAGGTATCTGCCAGGTACATACTGGGTATTTGCTCGAATAAAGTGTGTCGGTGCAGTATAGTGGGAGGTTCAGGCTATTTCCATTTTACCATCACTGTTTTCCTTGCTGCAAGCAAGACAATCTCGGCTAGACGGAACATTGTTGATTACATTGACCTCTTTCCAACTTTCCATATTTCCAAACAGCAAGGTGAGGGCTCTTTCATTGTAGTTACCCCAATACATTCTTGTATATACTGCAGAACTTTATCCCAAAATCAGAAACACCCAGACAATCCCACAAACAGTGTTTTATAGCTGCCCTTTCCTGGGAGCACTTGGGGTACTTATTTTTAGATTTCTCAATCCCCTTATATTTGATATCAAAAGCATAATAAACCCTATGCAGTATCTTATGTTGCATCTCTCTCCAATCCTCAGAAATTATAATTTTCCTAACTCGAGTTAACCCTTTGAGTAACAGATCAACTCCTTCAATTCCTGAGAAATCTTTTTCCCACCCAGTGAACATTTTTCTTCGATCCTCCCCATTGTCCTTGTCCCTAATCCAATCATATAAATCTGAGATAGAATATTTGTACTATAAGCATCCTTAAAAGGCCTCAAAAACATGTTTTCCCAATAAATCTGATTGTTAGCTTCCCATACTCTTGCAATAATACATTACTTGTATATAAGGGATGTGTTTGAGGCAGTCCCATTTGTTCTTTCAGTTCTTAAAACATCAAGAACATACCATTGTTCACATCCACCAACTGGCCCAGAGATCTAATTCCTTGTCTCTCCAGATCTGAAAAAAAGCCTGCATCTTTCCCAGGAGAAACCTTAAATTCGCTTGTATAGTTAAACATTTTGAGCAAGTATATGAAAGCCCAAATTGTTTTCTCAATATTCTCCAAGTAGTCCTTGTACCCTTAATTAGTCAAAAAACTAACCAATTATCCTTTGGCTTCTATTGGTATTTCTCTCCATTTTATATGTAAATCCCCGAGAGACTCTGGGGATACCAACTGCTCCTCTAATTCTAAACGTGAGTAATAGCTGTGTCCAGTTATCCAATCTCTTACATGTCTTGCCAGATTATTTTTTCTGATATTAGGCAAATTAAGCCCCCCCCACTCTCTCATCAGACATAATTTATTAATACAAAACAAAAGAAAAAACAACGCAAAAAAACCTCATAGTGTAGTATATTAAAAATTAATTTTATATAACAATGGTGAGTGTTGCACGTACATCAAGATAAAAATTACACAGCATGACATGTTAGGGACATGTTACCACTCGGCGGGACAGCAGCGCACGAACACGGTGTAGGGGCTTGGATATCCTCCCTCTGTTAGCAGGGGCCCAGGATCGAAGAGACCAGCTCGCAGTCGAAGTTCCTTCCTTAGCACTGGGGTTACCGCTGTCGTCGATTCAAAGGAGGTCCTCTCCTGATCGGTTCCGGGTTAATCCGCGTGTGCGTATGACGTCATCAAGTGGCGTCTCTCTTCCGTCCGCGTCGCGCCGTGCTGGATAGTTAACCAGACCGGCGAAAAAGTCCCAAACACAGATGTGCAATCAGAATGTACCTCAGTGGGTAAAAGAAATAAAGGAACGCGCCCTCTCCTACGCGTTTCGTATCGAAATACTTCTTCAGGGATATTGGAGGAAGTTCTGGGGGCGCTTCATATACCCTCAACTCTCCCGTGATTGGCCGCACTGAATCAACTCAATTCCCCCCACCTGGATAGACGTATACCCATCCAGTGGTGGGTCAGAATCAAGACAGGCGGCCCCTCATCTGGAGATAGGAGGGGTTAACATAAAACATTTAACATTACTAAGTCACAATTTTATTAAAATATCACAAGGCGACAAAGAATGCTCTAAAAATAAAGAGACAAAAATTAGTAACATTCCAATACATAATAAATATACAATATACTACTACCAAATGTTAAATGTTCAGATGATATAGTCTAGGTCTAAAACAACACAACACATAGACAATTCAGTGTATAGAGAGAAGAGAATAAAAATAATAATAAATACATAAAATTCTAATAATCACTGGTAAAGGTAATGAAATGCTCGAATGGAGATCAAAATAAAGACCAAACGTCAATCTCCTCATTTAAACCCAGTGGGGACAGAGTCTGTAGTTTATAAATCCATAGGCTTTCTTGCTTGGATAGATTTTTATCTCTGTCCCCACCACGTCTCCCTGACGAGACAGTCTGGATACCTATGTATGTTAATAGCGAGGGGTCACAATTGTGTTTGGACTTAAAGTGTCTAGACACACTGTGTTGTTCAAATCCTATCTTAATATTTCTAGCGTGTTCTAAAATTCGGACTCTCAAGAATCTTTTAGTCCGCCCAACATACTAATACCCACAGGGGCATTGTAACAGATAGACCACATATGTTGATTTACAGGATATGCAATCTTTGACAATAAAATTTTCTTTGGTGGTATTTGATTGAAATTTTTTACGATCTGTATTTAACATTTTGCAAGCTTTACATTTCCCACAGCAGTAATTACCGTTGGGTTTACAGGGCATCCAAGGAATCTCCAAAGATGTGCTTATTGGAGACCCGATGTCACTTGGTGCTAGGTAATGTTTCAGGGTCTTAGCCCTACGGTTAATAAAGCTGGGTTTTTGGTGGAGAGAGGGACCCAGAATCGGATCATTGCATAAAAAATTCCAGTTCTTGTTAATTATTTTTTGAATGCTACTGCTAACCGAACTAAAGTCTGTAATAAATGGTACTTTTAATTTATCACCAGTGTCCTCATTAATTATTCGTTTTTTCTGAATTAATAAAGAATCCCTCTCCATTTTGTCAACTTTTTCAAGAGAGCTGAGCAACAGGGCCTTGTCGTACCCTCGTTCAATAAACCTCTCGAAAAGAGAGGCCGATTGAACTTCAAAGTCAGTTTGAAGAGTACAATTGCGTTTAATACGCATAAACTGACTCAGGGGTATATTGTCAATCCAGGATCTTTTATGATTGCTGGATGACAATAAAAAACTGTTGGTGTCCACTTTTTTGAAATAAGTTTTGGTATTGATATTTTTCCCAATTTTGGATACCAAACTCAGATCTAAAAAATCTATCTGATTTGTACTAGTCTCAGAAGTAAATTTCAAATTGAAATGATTGTTATTCAGATAGACCTTAAAGAGCTCCAGAGAATCATCATCGCCCTCCCAGATACAGAGGACATCATCGATATATCACTGCCATACAATAACCCTATACGCAAATGGGTTATTATGCCATATAAAGTTATTTTCCCATACCCCCATGTATATTTTAGCATAACTGGGGGCAAATCGTGTCCCCATGGCACAGCACAATAGAAGCTTTGAAGGGCTTATGGCGCGCATGCGTGGCAGGCATCACTGCCGATTTCAGCCAACATGTTAATCGTGACATTGAATTGCTATTGGATTTTCATGACAACAACTCGTGATTGCCCACTTGAGTTTCTCCACGGTATTGCAGAACACGCTTGAATGCCATTTTCTAATCCGGACACAACGATAACCAAACCGCGTGTTTAAGTCGGCACGATTAAATCAAATTGCGCGCCATCGAATTGGTATTCCGATCTACATACCGCGTTAATCGTTCGAATAGCGGCCGCTGCATCAGTATATAGGAATAGTTGGTGAAATCAGTCCCCTATACTCCTTATATCAAAAGACACATAATTAAGTCTTGATACTTAAACACAGTATCTGCTACTGCAATCAGCTCTGTGTCGTATCATTGCTGCAACCTCTTTCTCTGGTTTGTGAATGACGAACCTGCGGACGCCTCTGATCAAGCTCCCCTCACCTGTATTCAATATCTTTATGGTGCTCATGAATGTACTTTTCAGCTTCCCTGGCCTCAGTGAAGATTTTGACTCCATTTGCCGTGAAAAGTCGCAGAGTGGCTGGACACCCCAAAGTAAATCTCTTGTTTTGTTGAAACAATGAGCTACAAAGTTTTCCAAACTCTTTCATTTTGTTGGAGACTTCCATCGAATAGTCCTGGAACATTAATATCTTTGATCCCTCGTATGCAATTCCTCCTGTGTCCTTGTAAGCTCGCAGAAGTCTGTTTTTTTCACTAAAGTCCAACAATTTAGCGATCACTGCTCTTGGTCTTTCTTTTTCATGTTTTGCTGGACCCAGCCTATGGCTCTTTCTACTTTGATGGTAGCCAGGTCTAAATGTAACCCAAAAATCTCCAGGAGCCATTTTGAGCAGAGATCCATAAGTTGACAGGGTTTACAGACTCCGGTATCCCAATAATTCTTATATTGCTCTTCCTGGATCTATTTTCAAGATCATCCACCTTTTCCTCCAAAGCTTGATTTTTCTTTTTTAGCTCCTGGACTTCTGAGTTTCTCCCATATCATCTTGCAAACTCCCACTCTGGTCTCCACCTTCACCAATCTTACATTATGCAAGGAGAGTTCCTTTATTAAATTTTTAAGGGGCTTTTACAGTGAGTCAAACCTGTTATCTAATGAAGACATTAACTCTCTTGCAAGCGCGTTAGCCACAGCAGCATATTCAGAGTCTGTCTCTTTAAGGGCTGTATCCTGTTGTTGTTCCTCTATTTCTCCCTGCTGCCTTGTAGCTCTTGTGACGGGGGCAATCTTGGGAGATTCTGTTTTCTCGTCAGTTTTCTCGTCAGTTTTCTCAGCTCTCTTCTGCTTAGCTGGTCCAGCCAATTTGCTTCACAGATAGCTGAACATGGTGCTCTAGGGTCTGCACTGTTGATCGCTGTGTTTTATTTCTCTCTTTTAATGATTTTTTCTAGCGCGATTTTGCTTTGCAAAGCGAGGCTACACTGGAGCTCAGAATTCTGTGACTTTTCTCACTGTCACATACCAGGAAGTCACAGAGGGATTGTTTAAGTACTGTGGAGTACATTTTTTTTTACAAGTCTAACCCATGCAGACTCTTCTCTTTCTTTTACCTGTCTGTCTTTCTATCCTCTATTTCACCTCAGGACTATTTCAAGTCAAAGTTGGATTCCATTTGTCAAGACATCCCCTCTGTTTCCTCACATTCTACACCTCTTTCTAATCTCTTTCTCCCCTGTCACAGAGAAAGATGTGTTGCTGTTAATCTCCTCTTTTCATTCTACCACTTGCCCTCTTGACCCCATTTCCTCCATCTCCTCAAACCTCTTGCTCCTACTCTAATCCTTAAACTCACACATTTGCAACTTCTCCCTCTACTCTGGTACCTTTCCCGCCTCTTTCAAGGACGCAGCAGTTCTACCCTTACTACAAAACAACAATCTTAACCCTACCTGTCTCTCTAATTATCGCCCTGTCTCCCTCCTGCCTTTTCCCTTTAAACTCCTTGAAAGCCTTATGTTCTCTTGCTTACTCCATTTCTCAGCACCTACTCTTTCCTAGACCCTCTGCAATCTGCCATCTGCACTAATGACCTCCATGTTGCAAAACACAAATGCCATTACACTTTGCTCATATTACTCTACCTCTCTGATGCCTTTGATTCTGGGAACCACCATCTTCCCCTTCACCTTCTCCATATTCTTGGTATCCGTAACAGAGCTCTATCCTGGATTTACTCTTACCTCTACCATCGTACTTTCAGTGTTTCATTGGCTAAAACTAAAGATGGATGAATCTTTGTTGTCAATTTGAATCCACAGTGAATCGGCCGGTTCCTTTGGTGTGCATATATCAGCGGGTCAATGTCAAAAAGGGTGATTCACGTTTTGCGGATTTTTTACCAATACACTCCATGGATTATGCAACCCATGGACAGATTTGTAGAATCCAAATCCGCGGATTCAGCATTAGTTGGTGTATTCTTAAGAATCCGCCACCGAATTGCTGAATACATGGATTGGATTCTACAAATCTGTCCACGGGTTGCGTAATCCATGGAGTGTATTGGTAAAAAATCCGCAAAACGTGAATCACCCTTTTTGACATTGACCCGCTGATATATGCACACCAAAGGAACTGGCCGATCCACTGTCACTGACACGGCCGTCACAGCAGGTACTGGGCTGATTAAAGTTGTCCTCTACTCCAGATGTCATCAACAAGGGCTCCTTTAGTGGTCACTGATATCACCCAACACGTGTTTCCACTGTAAAGGGATTACCCCTGAGGAAGACTTTACTTTACAGTGGAAACACGTGTTGGGTGATATCAGTGACCACTAAAGGAGCCCTTGTTGATGACATCTGGAGTGGAGGACAACTTTAATCAGCCCAGTACCTGCTGTGACGGCCGTGGAGCGGATGCTGTTTGCTGTGAATATTTTGTCTGACCCTGTGACCCAGTGTGGTCTGAATGCTCTCAAACAAAGGCACTTATGTATCTGGAGTACCTGTCTGGAGACATAAGTTGGTAACTTTGAATAACCACAACGCTCTGATTTCATGTTAAACACGTGACTGCAAATTTTATAGAACTTCCAGCATTGAAGTAAATTTGCTGAAGTAGCCTTAGATACTCACCTGCTCTTTAGTGGGGAGTGATGTGTAGTCTGACAATGAGGTGTATTATACCGTTATGCTAATTGGAGAATTGTTTGGGGCTCTGTCCTTAAAGGAGGAGCCATACACCTCCAAGGAACTGCTATGTAAAGCAGAAACCAGGTGAGAAAATAACCTATGACGCAATGTATCAGTAACACTATAATTAAATGCCCTAATGAAGTATGCTGCAAGGAAAATAATTGGCCTAACATTTGTGGAATACTGAATTCTTTTCAATTTATCTTTTTATTAGAAAATATATTAATCCGAGGTACAGTTTAGTAAATTAACCACATGCTTACCAATGTAAATGTATTTGATAATTTTGGATGTGAAAAAAATGTCATGCTCAACCCCTAGCTCAAAGTGATTAATTATAAATCCCGTAAAAATAAATCAGCCCAGATTTGCTAGAGAGTGCAAGGTTGTAGAGTAAAGCAAGATCCATTCAGCATTTACAAAGGTGTACAAAGGGTTATTATTAGCATTTTTTAAGCAAATATGAGACATAACATTTTTGCTCCGTGCCAGGTAAAGGCTTGTACCTAATTTTTCTCTAACTTTGCATATCCATCACAGTTAATGTCAATTATTATTTATACTATTCCTTACAATTCCACCAAATAACTCAAAATAATAGCAGGTAGAGTTAATAAGGTTTCAGAATAGCATATTTTTATGTGCCAAAGTTTCTTTGTACTTATTTTAAACATAGCATGTGAAATTCTTACGCAAAATAATAATAACATAAAAGAACTTGACTACTCACATTACATTTTCCCTTATACTGTACATTCAAAAAGATTTTCCTTTTTAGTACTTCTTCCTGTATTTATTAAGCAATTATGCAAAGCTCACATTTGCCATGCAGATGCAAATTTATGGGATGCTTTATTGTCCCTATTCAAATTTATATTCCATTAAAGATCTTTGGAGAAAAGAAGATTTCTCGTTTGATTAACATTTTTATGCAATTGTGAAACAGATGACAAGCTTCAACCTTTTATTAACAGGGCCAACTTCCTAACAGCATATATTATATGTCAATTATCAATACATACCTTTCAGCACTTATTCAACTTGAATTGTTCACTGCTCCTCTCAATGTTATGCACAGCAATGTCAACCAGAAAACAAAATCATTTTTGTGAATTGTCCAATGAAAAATCTTTCTTTTGTCACTTACTGTATGATTATTTTACTTAAACTTTCAATGTGATCACTAGACGTGAAGCAATTAAAATATTTAAGAAAGCAAATACACTTATTCCTCATAAGGCTTCTTAATAAGTAGAATCATTTTTGTTTTAATCCAATGGACCACATTTATTTTGCAAACTTGAATTATTGTTCTCTGTTGTATTTAAAGTATAATATTAGATTAAGGAATTCTCATTGCTTAAATGTAGGATACAAAAACACACTTAACTCTGACATTTCATTTAAAGACATTTTAATTATCTGGATGGTTTCCTCTAGATATGGACAGAGAAATATACTTCCCTACTGTCTCCACTGCTTCTTAAAGCTTCTAATTTTAACGGTTATGAATTTTAGTGCCATCTGGGTCTATTTTATATAGATCATGGAGAACAAATTCATTGAGTTTAAATTGTTGCCCACTGCACATAACTTTAGCTATGGTTTATATTGGTACTTAGAGGCAGAAACTTATATTAAATCTCTAAATTATAAAATGGGGAGAAGATTTGGAGAATCATTTGCAAAACTACACACAAAACTTCTGCAAATAAATATAAAAATATTATCTATACTATTAGTCTTGGCTCAAATTACTATAGTATATCACCAGTTCAGCAATACTGTAAATGTGTTTCTAAAGTCCAGATTAGTCATTATGTATGACAATTAGATCCTTACTCATTGTAATTAAAGCTATTATCCCCACCAATGTATTCTAGGTAGCCAATTACACATTTCCCCTGTTGTATTTATATTTCCATTATTATAGTTGTAAATTAATCTGTTTAAAAATATCTAATTCCCTAAATTATCATAAACTCAGATTTTGTGAAAACACCGATTGTACTGAATCTTTTGATGTGTTAAATGGAATACTGATATAATTAATGGGAGACCATACAGTATGTTAATAGACCGTTTGAAAAGCGCTTCATCATTTTTTTTATTGATCATTCACAAGAAAACAGTAAAGACTACACTGCTCATAAAAGATCTCTTCATCTTGCTCAAATATAAGGGATTGAAATGCAAAAAAAGGAAAATATATTTAATAGTAAAAAATCAGAAAATCAATCAGATATATTCACTAAATGCCCATTGTATCAGGGTGCCTGTTCTGTTTAAGTTGTTCTTAATGAAAACCTGTGTAAAGAGCTAGAGTCCAGCACAGATCAGGTTAAATCAGAACAGACTGTGCTAATTAACCTGCTCAGACGGCGGTTCCTTTAAAAACCCTGCAGGGAGATCTCTAGTTCAGGGAAACACCCTGTACTATTTGAGGGATCACAGGGGAGTTGTGTCTCTCTGGTTTCAGACACACATTGGACTACTGTGGAGAGATTGCTGCTTAAGGATTTCCAGACCCCTACTCCAGCCACTCTGTGATTTTTTTTTTTTGGTAAGGTGCTCAACCCACCAACCTGTAACAGGGACTATGCTGTCTAGTCAGCGCTCCCTATAGGAGTTAGTTTGTTTTGTTTCCTTGTAACCCTGCTGTTGCTGGTAAAAGCTCATTTATGTTCTGGAAGTTGTGGTGAATAAAAGCCTGTTTTATTTTGTCTTTAAAATGCTGGAAGTGCAGTTAACCCTGAAAGAAGTAGAGGGTTGAAAGGAAAGAGGCCAATCGTTTTGTTTCCAGTTAGACCTTTCGCAGATCAAAGACAACTCAGAAAGAAAGAAGAGAAGCATTATAATACTCTAGAAATACTACAGAGCTCTTATCCAAGGAAGGTTAACACTAGATGGATCGGGGTGCAATTGCCGGCATCTGTGCTTAGTGAATCGCAGTCTAAGGAACTTGTTACCGCAGGTATAGATGTAGAGAACCATATTGCACCCGCTAATACAATGCTGTGTGTCACACTGGTGCATCATTTAACGTAATATTTGACAAGCCACCTGGTGTACATTTTTGTGGAACGTCGATGCATGGATGCAGGTAATAACATAGGCTACATTTGAATTGCTGGGCCATTAAATTATAGGACCTGTATAAGCGTAGGTACTCCTTGTGACCCCCTCAATTTGAATTAGGAACCATTGAGGAACTGTTGACACAATAGAGAGCAAAAAAATTACACTTTGTGCAGTAGTTAAGTTTTGCAAATGTTAGTGTAACAGGTAAAAATATTCCCCATTAGCCACATCTCTAACTATATCCCATATGAAAAAGTATTCCACATGTAGTGCCAGTAATTCAATTCAAGGTGATGAGGTGTGGGATAGATGATATAAACCTTTACCTACACTGCTCAAATATAATTGATGCAAAGTCATGAAAATGGAAACTTATCAAAGAGGTGAAACATCAATATCCTATTCAGTAATTTAAGCTCAATAAAAAAGCCAGCAGTTGTTTGACATTCTTTAACATGACAGGCATTATAAATGGAGCAGAAGTATCACAGTTGTGGGAATGTATGCATCTTTCAGAAAAGCATGTACATATACAGTACTTGATCTACAAAAAACTATCGAAAATACAAGACTTCTACTGCAAAATATTTCAACATTTGTTAAAAAATAAAGCTTTCATCGATTTGATAAAACCAGAAAAGTCAGTGGAAAATGCATTTATGGGATTAATGTTATTCTTTTTAAATGGACTGATTCAATTGATAAATATTTAACTTTTGGATGTTTGTTGAAATTTTTATCTGCAGAAATATTCAGTACTTTTTGCTATTTCCACTTTCTAGGAGTTCCTTGAAGAGCTGTAAGTGTAGCATACTGTACTGTAAATAGGGAGACTTGCAGTATTTTGTTCAAATAAGTAAATGTAGACATTTTGGAAAAGTTCTCTTTTGTAGAAATACAAAAATGTGCAATTTTTCAAACTTTTGCAAAATATGTCACAGATTAAAGAAGGAGACTTGCGCACATTTCTAGTGACAAAATAAGAGACTATAAACCCAGTTGTTCCAGATCAGGGTTTAAATTGTATCTTAACTGCAGATGTAATTGCTCCACTAAAAGTGCTACCTATAGCTTCTACAGGTCTTCATTGATTTCCTGGCATTAAGCCATTTTAAAATCATCTATTAATATCAAGCAGTGACTGCTTCATATTCTACTCAACTGCTATTTACCTGCTTCACTGTCAGAGGACTCCACAGTGCATTTACCGTAAAAGCAATGGATTACAGATGTACCCATCTTCACACTCCCTGCTGCTGGGGAACAATGTGGTAACATGAGCGGGGCATCCTCCAGCAACAGGGATTAATGCTGTGGGGGTCCGATTGAGCAGAATAGTTTCCTTAACCGCCCGTGACTTCAACTTTAACAGAGCCGAGGCAAAATATTTTTGCAGCAGCAGCAGCAGCAGCTCTGGGGATCTTAAGTCTATCTATATCTGTAAATTAATCATAATGATGGTATCATATAGTGTATACAGTATATTTTGAATGTGCCGTAATAGGCATTCCGGCACTGGGTCATGTGTAATGGAAAATTACCACACAGTAAATATAGGTAAAAATGCTTCTGAGATTAAAAAAGTCCATTTAGATTTCCAACTAATCCCTTCCAGGGGGAAATACAGATGTTTTTAACTTCCCACGTCCATAGTTCACATACAGTAATACTAGCTTTTGGGGCTCTGCATCATACAACTTGTTTCAGGTTCTTCTACCACTGAAACAACAAAAAATAATCTTTATCTTCTTATCCAATATCAAATGAAATATCCACAAACAGATCTCTTGGAAACGCATTTATTTGTTGTAAGACAAAATAACCATAAAGCTTAATCTACAGGTAGAGGCTAAATAAAGGTATACTATGGATATGGGTGGGAAACATTATAGCGCATCATTGTGCTGGATGGAGCTCGAAGGGATCGTTCGTTTAGACTTATCTGCTCTAAAAACAGATTCTTATAGTCATTTCTTCATCTACCGACTAACCTACGCATGGCTTTGTTAGTATGACGCAATAATTCAATTAAACAATTAAACAATAATGATAGAACATAAAACAAGAACATGTTGATGGTTTCACGTCTTATCTCCTGAAAGTCTGGGCACAATACCCAAATTATTATCTGGCCTTGGACACGTTCCATTTTGTACCTAAAATGTACTGTACTATAAACAATTCACTTGTTTTAAGTTTCCAACAAATCAGTTTTCCTTAAATATGTTTTTTTTTCTCATTTCACAATCCTTCTAACAATTCAACATTTCACCCAAATTATTACACAATTGAATCTATAAAGATTCTGAATAACATAAATCCCATTTAGGAATCTTCCTTCCTGCCAGACATACAAATATATACATTTGAATGGAATGTAAAGTGTCTTCTGGGACAGTATTGTGTCTTATGGAATATCACTTCTAGTTAATATTGGTCTTTGTCTCCTTTACTACAGTGTACTTGACATGTGAATCCCTGTTTTTTTTGTCTACATGATGCTAGTGTTTAGCTTTATTAATGCAATTTCTAATTTGCATGCACCATATAATTAAATAGTGTAGAAAGCTTGTTTTTAAGTGATTTATCTGGTTAAGCTTCAGACAGTTTTTGTAACACCTTATTAGAATAGAAACTAACTTCCTCTTGTTCTGAAAGCCTGTCATTTTATGCGGTTGAAATGTTGCTTTTGTTCCGTGATATAACTTGCTCTGTGCTTATTAGAAAGAAAGAAAAACAGCCACAAGAACGATTGTGATAAGCAGGATATGAGAGATTCACAGAAAGATGTCCCGCTACATAATGAGAAATCACAAAGAAGATTACGGTCATCTCTTGCCTACGCTTTGACTTATCAGTTGGTCTAGGAGTTTAGGCTCCTGCGATATTGAGTGAAGATTATAAGCCAGATGGCCACAATTTCTGTCAAGCCTTCTTGGCAGCTGCTCTCATTTAAAAAAAAACAGGCAGCCTTTTCCAAAAATAAGAATGTGAAGCAAATTGGGCTTATAGACCCTTATAATGCAATTGCACATAGATATGGGGACCTGAGCTAGGAGACAGAAATATTATTGATGGCTGGTGAAAACAGGGAATAAAATGTTATTAAACCAAGGCAGAGATAGATATCGATAGCTAATAAAAAGCCTTTATTGGTTTACAGGTTCTGGGAAAGAGGGTTCATAGCTCCGACCCTTTACTTTGCTTTTACTTTCGCTAGAGGTACAGGGTTTATGAATAAAACATATCTCCAGCTCATGTGTCTCATATTAGTCAGGATGAACTTTAAAAGCTTCTATGTCTCAATGAATCCCTTATTTCTGTAGTTCTTGAATCTGCTTTAAGTTATTTGAGTCTCTGTCCAAAGAAAGATAATGCTGTTCTCATTGTTGTTTGGTAATATCTTATTTATCACAGTGTTTTCTACCAGGACAGTGATTTTTCACAACATACTAGAGGTTAATGACATGTTTTTAAAAGCACAGCATGCAACTTGCACAAAAATGTATCAGTGAAAACTACATTTTCCCTGACAGAGCTGTCTTGCTGTCTATGGAAATACTCAGGGCATAATCTTATCCATTTGGTTTAGTTTATTATGGTCCCCCTGCCAGTGATTTATAACAGGAGAAAAATTAAAATGATAGAAATACATTATGCAAAACTCTTTCAAACAACAGCCAGAACAGAACATGTTTGATATTAGAAGCAATGCGAATGTAAGAGAACTACTCATTCCAGTTATACTGTTTTACAGTATAAATAAAATGTGATTGCAAAGTTTAAATCCTCCCCTAAAACAAACCAAGTTTTTTTTCTGCATTTACTCACATTTCTGTCTCAGTGCTTATAATGCCTGAATAAATGACATACTTATGTCTTATGTCTTCTTTGCCCAATGTCCAGGGCTTTTGGTACTTTTTGTGATCTCAAGATGTTAGAATAAAAAATGACAGCAGCACTTTTACATGTTAATAAACATCTCGTCGGTAAAAGAAAGCAACAATGCAGTCATGCGAGCAAGAGAAATTCTGTGACACTGGGGACAGTGTCTGCTGCAACTGGGACCCCACACAGTGTTAATTCTTTGGGGCTGTGACCTTCGTGGTCACATGAACATGAGCAGCCGTGGCGTCAAAGACATTACATCTTGCTACATCTGTGCAATATTTCTGTTTCTAAAGCCCATTGAACTCATTATTCAAAACAGATATACTATCTCACAAAGGGCTAGATCCACAGAGCTCTGTTAAATCAGGGCTCATAATGTGATGTTACGTATACCAGGAATGGACGTGAAGATACATGTGTTACTATTGTATTCTCAAATCTAATTATACAGAATGTAAAAACCATGTCCGAACATCATCTCATTTGCATAGTATGCCATTAAATTATTTTCCAATAATGTGATGTTATGCAAGTCTTGGGGTTACTCCTATCCACACCCCCCAAAATGGGCTGAAGTGGAGAAAGAAAGAGAAGATGGTAGTAATGCTCCATATACACTTATCCAGACATTGCAAAAGTACTGTTTCAGTGTCTTGATAGGAGTAATGGCAAGTTAAGGGATAGCTTAAATATCATATTATGTATTCACTGTGTTAATCTTAATGGACTTGTGTGGACATGCAATGTTATTATAATACCTTATTTCCAAATGATTTGCATGTCATCATTACTAACATGCACTATCATTAACCCTGTAGTTGTTATGGGAGAAAACATGGCTTAATGTCATGTTATTGTTTATTGAAAATACACCGTTAGTCTTAACTTGACATTACACTAGATTATTTTGTGTATCTAGCTAGTTTTGTGGATCTGGGCCATAGAGAACATTTTTCTGTCCCCAGACCAGTAAGAAACACAGATAGACTGTATAATTTGCCTAATATTGTTTTTTTCCAGGAATGTATGTAGGGTGAGAATCTGTAACAGCTAACAGTGCGTACATACCCACTGGAGGATATGCATCAAAATGAAGCAATTTGCACCATAAATTACAGATTTTTTTTTTTTAACACACGTAGTTTATTTAATGTTTGCATTTCTGTGGTACAGATCAAAGAAAGATATAGGGAAAATCATATTTTAACAATATTAAATGTAGGCGGGGGAGGGCACCTTTGTATCACCTCTCTAACTGTTCTTCCTTTCCTCCAACTTTTTTTGGGGAGGTGGGTTATCACATTTTCTTTTGGCAGATCTGTTTGCTCTACACTACCGACACACTTTATTGAAGTGTGGTCGGTACCGCAAGCCGGGAAATCTCCCGGCTTGCTAGTGGCCGCCCCTCGGCGTGCCGCGCGTCATAGACGCGCGGTCACGCGTCATCGGGAGCGTGCGCCCCCTACACGCGTGTCCAGGGGCTCCCCGAGGGAGCCCTGGTGTCCCGCGATCGCGGGACAGCGGCAGGGGGTTCCGGGGGACCCGGCGGACCCGGCAGCGGTAGGGAGAGCGCCCCGATCGGAGGGCGCTCTTCCGCTGCTTCGGCGCGCGCCCGTCACACTCGGGCGCGCGCCAGGCTACTGCTGCGGCACAGAACGGGCAAATGTCGAATAAACTGTGCCGCAGCAGTAGTTTCCACCTCTCCCTCATGGACCACCAATTTGCTCTTTGAGTTTACTTGTAGGTAATCAATGGTTAAGTCATGGTTCCGAAGCTTTGTAGTGGACATGACTTCATTGACCCTTTGTGTTATAGTGTTAATGGATGGAGCAATTGCATTTTCCAGGCTGCCGCAATTACTCACCTGGTTGCCGTGAGGATATGGAAGTTAAGTTTCCGTTGGTGTGGGGTAAGGGGTTCTATTGGTTTAGCTAATAGGAAAGTTAGCGGTTCAATAACTATCTTTGTATACAGGATTTCCTCTAGCGAGTCCCTAATATTGTACCATAACCGGACAATCTTAGGGCACGTCCATCAAATTTGGACCATACAGATGTAACAGTTGGTTCGGTCCCTCTCTCTTTGCGAGTCCCGTACGGCATTCTCACCTGCTCCTACCCCGTACCGCGGACATTCTTACTTTTTCTACGATTTACCCGTAATGTGAAAGAGGGAAGAAAAGGAAATTTAGCATTGTCTGCAATACCAGCCAGAAACGCAAGTCGGCGATCGCAAGTTATTGTGTCTTAAAAATCTAACTGCAAGGCAAACCGGTCCCTTACAGTATTCCCGTTCATGTGCGCACGATATGATATCACACATATGTATGTACTTTAAGTGTATTTCTAAAGGGTAAAAATGTGAACATGCCAAAAAGTATTTTTAGAGAATTAAATGTTTTATTTGCACACGCTAATAAAGTAAATTTGAATAATACAACAATACAAAATCTCTTCTTCCAAATTCACGACATTCTTTTATTTTTCTTCTTCGTACTGGCTGACTCTTGTATGTCTTGGCCTGTAAAGAACAATATTCAATATGAATAATTGCACATACAGTACAGTACAATAGTAGACAGCTGCATGTCGCTGTGGAGCCTGGTTGAAATGCATATGTATGTTATAGCATTCTCTGTGCTCTGTGCACCCTTACAGGTTTGCGAGGAGTACTGCGGGAGGGAATAATGACAAAAACAGACAGCACCACTTACAAGCATATTTAAAGCTATTTTAAAAAAAAACTATTTTAATGTACTACGTGCTCGAGGACAAAAATACTCAAGTTCCTTAAACATAAGGTACTGTAAATAGCCAAAAGTGTCCTCAGCACTCAAAATAGAAGTGGAGTATGAGTGGGACTTTGACATGAGATCCCCCAAAAATGTGCTACCAAATGCCAGAGTAAAAAAAAAACAGGTTTAATTACAGCAAATAAAATATGACAATAGATAATACAATAATCGAATAAAGACACTAAACAAAATATGAAAAATAATGTAAAGTTTATGACAACAATGATAAATATGATATACAAAAATGATACTTATCCACATAATTAAAAGCTAGGAAGCAAAGATGATTGCACTGGCAAAAATGTGTACAAACTAAAGTCCAAAACAGGAACTAAATAATAATGAAGGGAGACTGTACAATAACACTAACTGGGTCGGGGGGGAAAGGGCAAAAACAAGGAGAACTATACTGAGCAATAGGGGAATACACAAGTAAAGAAAAAGCATGAGAGGGAATGTTTCAGGGAGAACCCTTCTACAGGTTCATTCCCCATATTTCTAACAGACCATGGAACAGTACTTCCATTCAAGTTTGTTAAGTGCAAAAAAGTGTAGTATTAAGAGTCATTAGTGCCTCTGTGGCCTTATTCCTCCAATAATATTGTTGTTGTTGGTTCAGAGAGGGAGGAGGCTATTGGGGACTACCCATGTCATGTTTTTTCAACTCATATACAGATGTCGGTTGCTTATCTTAGTCTGATTCAACTAAGTCTATTCAAACAAAGGACTGGGACTTTGGGTATAATAGTATTGATTTTCTTGTAACTAATCCTGTTTATCATATTCTTTTCTGTGTGTTTATTTTCTTATGTACATTATTTGCAAATTTAAATGACTAAATTGGTTGACTTTGGCTTTTACCGTAATAAAGTGTGTTTTAATTAAACTTGCCAAATGAAGTGTGAAAGGAGTCCAGGGACATCTTTTTGATTATCACAGTGGAAGAGAATCCGATGTCAGACAGATTCTGGGAGTACAAAATTCCAGGAATTACCCACATTTTATTTTTAGGTTTGACAGAAGATCACAGGAGGAGTTTAAGTTTTACGATTCGTGTTCCCTAAATTGCCTGGTGGGTAACACATTGTAGATGCCAATAACCCCTAATCACATATCTGTAATCACTTTTATTTATTTATTAATACTGTGGTTACCCCGGGTTAGGCCACCCGGGAGGGTTGCAGGGTGGGTTAACCCCTTCATTATCTTAGCGGTTGTAAGCGCTAAGGTAATTTAGGGGTTAACCCCTCCCGCTTCCCTCCCGGTAGTCCTAACCACCTGTACCGGGGCAACTTCCCCCACCCCCCACACCCTCTACCCATTGATTATCAGTGTGGTAAAACATGAGCTCAATATGGGCAAGGATTGCCACAATGGCAATCAATAAGCAACCTAAAAAAAATCCACAAAAAATATATTACATTACAATTAAATAAAAACAAACTTAGCCAATACATCACCACACACACAAATGGGCAAAAGCACTAGTAGCCAAATGTCTAATAACGCTTTTGCCAATTTGTGATGCGGAAAAAAACCACAATTAAATTGAATTAACAACAAAATTCAATACAACAATTAACTATTCAATACTCCATTGATTGTCACTGTTGTTACCTGAGCCCTCAATGGGAGCACAGATAACCCCAATGGCAATGAATCAGCAATCTGATACCCACCCCTAAACTCCCAACAACTCCCCCCTAACACATACTGTACAGTAATGGACAAAATCCTTATTATCCTAATTTGAATAATAGCTCATTTATCTATTAACAATAAAACATTCCCCAGCCAGCATATACAGTAGTAAATAGAATTTACACCTTGCCAGGATGAAGGCCGCCCTCGTCTTTATGGTCTTCAGTGGTCACCAAAGTAAAATAAAAATAAAAAACTACTGACCAGTTACCCCTTAATCACCTTAGCGGTTATTAACCACTATGCTAATTATGGGGTTAACCCCCTCCAGATTCCCACCAAGGAGGCCTAATCACCCTCCCCAGGGAAACTACTCCCATCCCCAACCCACTCTACCCATTGATTGTCACTGTAGTAAACCATGCCCGATATATGGGCATGAATTGCCACAATGGCATTGAATGGGCAACCTAAAAAACAAACATCCAAAAAATAAAATACTTTAGTTATTATGATCCTTGGTAGTGCCAGTTATTTTGTAGCTTTGCCATAAGGCATCCATGAAATGGTAGAGCACTGTAACCCATGTTCCCCCACCCTAAGGGAGATTCACTGCTGTTACCTGGTGTTGGTGCTACCTGTATGGCTCACAGAAGGCTCTGAGAATCCGCCAGTGGTATTGGGGATAAGCAGGACAGGCTTTCAGTGCTGGTTAGTTCTTTCCTTGGTGTTGCAGCACCTCCATTCCCACAGTGACTTTCGTAGATAGTTGCAACCCCCTGTGGAAAACACTCTCACTCTCTCCCTGAAGAAACTGCAGCCTCAGGCAGAAATATAAAGCAATACTCCTGTTTTATACGTCTACTCCCCACCCCCTTGAAGAAGTGTGATACGTCACACGAAACGTGTGTCAGGGTGTGGGGACACCACGTCAGTGGCGTCTACGATCTGGACAATGTATGGAGGATGTTAGCATTCTGGCTTCTACGAGACATACTTTTGTATACCAGGGTTTTTTCTACAGTCATGTCATGACTTTTACTTGACTGTTTATTAGTCATTCAATTCATACCCTGGTTTCCACAGAATACATGATTTTATATACTGGTTGCTGTGGTATGCTGGTGCATTGATACATGCTTAAGAGAAATTCCTATTTCCAGCACCTTATATGCAATATACATTTGCTTACTGTATTCAGTGTTATACAACCTAGTGAAATCCAGGCTCTACTGTACATCAGACAATAGGTCATTTAGTAGTTATACTTGAGGGAAGTGCATCTGTGTATATACCTATTTGTATTATATGGCACATACAGTATGTATGAATACATTTGACTGCATATTCCCTACTACAATCTACCCTCCATCTCATGACCCCTACCAGGGGATTTATTTTATTTAATTTTTATATAGATACACTTTTGCATACCAAAAGACTGTTCATGGTCCCAAGGCTCAACAAAGTATCCAGCCACTCCTCCTTCTCTTACCGTGCACCCCAAAACTGGAACAACCTACTGGAGACTCTCACATCCATCACCAGTTTAAGTTCTTTCAAAACTAAGGCTGTCTCATATTTTAGTCTGGTCTGTAACTGTTACATACGCCTATAATATATATTAGCTGTAACTGTGCATGCAATATCTTGTATATAATGTATAACACTGTTCATTTATGTAACTGTATTTGTATCCATGTATTATTTGTCTTAACTCTATGCCCAGGACATACTTGAAAATGAGAAGTAACTCTCAATGTTTTACTTCCTTGTAAAATAAATAACTTGTCACTTGTGTTTCAACAGTGTTATTGAATCTTTTTTAAAATGTATTATTTTTGATTTTAAGGGCCTCATTCAGAGAGGGTTGATAAAAATTATCGCCAGGGCATTTGCAATGACGTTTTTTTGGGCGTTGCTATCACGGTATTCAGAAAGGCTCGATTACCTGTGATAACAAAATTCCCAAAACAGGCTAGTTGCTGCCAGCGAGAGCATCGAGCCTCTGAAAAGGCCTAACCCGGTGATTCACACCTCTCACAGCTGAAATGTCGCCCGAAAATTATTTATTTAAATATACATTTCTTTCATAGAGTATATGTGCAGGGGGTCTCCGGAGCTGAACCGTGTTGGTTTCAGGTCCAGGGACCCCCTGCTTCCCGAGATACAGGCCTCTTTATGAGGTGCCGGTATCTCCTATGCAAGGAAATGTCCCGGTCACGTGATGCGGGACATTTCAATGCAGAGAGATACTGGCATCCCATAAAGGTGCCTGTATCTCGGGAAGCAGGGGGTCTCTGGACATAAAACCAATGCGGTTCAGCTCCGGAGACCCCCTGCACATCTACACTATGAAAGAAATGTATATTAATAAATATTTTAATAAACATCAATACACGACCCCCCCCCCCCCTCTGCCCAAACCCATACAGTACAGTAATGGGCAAAATAACTATTATCCAGATATGGATAATAGATTATTTGCCCATTATTAAACATTGCATTAGCATACAAAAATAAAGTAAATAAATACAGTTATACTTACCACAACAGCAGGTCCCTCTGTCCTCCGTTGCAAGAAAGCATATACAGTATACAGTACAAAATAAAGACATTCTAATGGCCCCTAACCCCTTAATTACCTTAGCGGTTACTAAACGCTATAGTCATTAAGGGGTTAACCCACCCTGACCCGATACAAACCCGGGAGGCATAAGCACCCTGACTGACTATACCCACACTGTACACATTGAGTAGTATAGTGGTACATCATACCCATATAATAATAATATGGGCATGATAAGCCTCTATAGCACTCAATGGGCACCCTAATTACAATACATTAATACACATGACACACAATAATAAAACATAACTAAACTCCAAAAAAACACACTTCACTAAATAAAAACAGTAGCCAGCTAATCCACTCAATACAAGCAATAACAACATCAACAATGAATTAATTAAACCATTAACCAATCAAACCAATTAATTCCTAAACCAACTCAAGATGAATAGTAACAGTAACCAATCAAAACAATTAATTACTACAACATTAATGAATTTAAACAGTAAAATAGAAAGAAAGAAATTCGAACAATATCTGAAATAACCATAAAACGCAGTAGCTAACATAATACAACATTAACTACAAACAAACACCAATCGCAAACATTTTATTACCATTAAGCATGAAAAAACAAACAATCACATCCACATAATAAACTGAAATGAGAAAAAGCAACAGCAATACCAAGCCAGAAATGCCCCCCAAATATTGTCATAATAATGTATTAATCTGTACCCTAAAGTGGTACAGATTAATATATTATCAGTCAATGTGCCTCCCCCAAAAAATCAAAAAACACATCCAATGAATAAACGTGTAAAAAGAGACATTTACAAACATTCAATATATTACTTACCATTACAAGCGGTGGCCCTCAGACTCCCAGGGTAACAGGAAGCTCACGTACCTTGAAGCCCTCCAACATCATCCGATGCCATCCGCCATGAAGATCCAGATCAGGTACCCCAATCTCCTTTTTTCTTTCTTTAATCACCTTCTTCTATCTTCATCTGTCACAATTTCTTGTTCTTCTTTATCTTCTATCTTCATCTGTCAATCCAAAAAGACCCATGGTAAATCCCAACCGATGTTGTCTCGTCGTCTTCTTGGACTCAAATGAGGCGTCACGGCCTTAAATAGGGCTTGTGACATCACATTAAGCCTCCAAATGGTTAACAGCCACCTGATTGGCTGTTAAAACCATGTTCCGACTTTAATTTTTTTTTTACATGACGTCACATAAATGGAATGATGCCAGCCAATAAGAATGGCTGTGCTTCATTTGCCTTTAAGATGACGTCACGAAGCCTGCGTCACATGGTATTTCAGCCAATCAGATCGTGGGAACCAATTCCACGATCTGATTGGCTGAAATACCTTGTGACACCAGCCATCTTGGATTTAGTGACGTCATCTTAAAGGGAATGATGCCAGCCAATCAGAATGGCTGTGCTTAATTTGCCTTTAAGATGATGTCACTAAATCCAAGATGGCCGATGTCCCAAGATATTTCAGCCAATCAGAGTGTGGAATTGGTTGCCACAATCTGATTGGCTGAAATACCATGTAATGCCAGCTTCGTGACGTCATCTTAAAGGCAAATAAAGCACAGCCATTCTGATTTGCTAGCATCATTCCCTTTAAGTGACGTCATGTAAAAAAAAAAATTAAAGTCGGAACATGGTTTTAACAGCCAATCAGGTGGCTGTTAACCATTTGGAGGCTAAATGTGATGTCACAAGCCCTATTTAAGGCCGTGACGCCTCGTTTAAGCTCAAGAAGATGACGAGACAACATCGGTTGGGATTTACCATGGTTTTTTTTGGATTGACAGATGAAGACAGAAGATAAAGAAGATCAAGAAATGGTGACAGATGAAGATAGAAGAAGGTGATTAAAGAAAGAAAAAAGAAGATTGGGGTACCTGATCCGGATCTTCATGGCGGATGGCATCGGATGCTGTTGGAGGGCTTCAAGGTACGTGAGCTTCCTGTTACCCCGGGAGTCTGAGGGCCACCGCTTCTAATGGTAAGTAATATAGTGAATGTTTGTAAATGTCTCTTTTACAGGTTTATTCATTGGATGTGTTTTATGATTTTTTGGGGGAGGCACATTGACTGATAATATATTAATCTGTACCACTTTAGGGTACAGATTAATACATTATTATGACAATATTTGGGGGCATTTCTGGCTTGGTATTGCTGTTGTTTTTTTTTTTCATTTCAGTTTATTATGTGGATGTGATTGTTTGTTTTTTCATGCTTAATGGTAATAAAATGTTTGCGATTGGTGTTCGTTTGTCGTTAATGTCAGATATTGTTAGAATTGCTTTCTTTCTATTTTACTGTTTAAATTCATTAATGTTGTAGTAATTAATTATTTTGATTGGTTAGTGTTACTATTCATTTTTAGTTGTTTTAGGAATTAATTGGTTTGATTGGTTAATGGTTTAATTCATTCATTGTTGATGTTGTTATTGCTTTTATTGATTAGATTAGCTGGCTACTGTTTTTATTTAGTGAAGTGTGTTTTTTGGAGTATAGTTATGTTTTATTATTGTGTGTCTTGTGTATTAATGTATTGTAATTAGGGTGCCCATTGAGTGCTATAGAGGCTTATCATACCCATATTATTATTATATGTGTATGATGTACCACTATACTACTCAATGGGTACAGGTTGGGTATAGTCAGTCCGGGGTGGGTGCTTAGGCTTCACGGATGGGTGAAGGGGGTATTAGCCCTAAGGATGGGTGTATAGACCTTGCGGGTGGGTAGCGGTTGGGTTAACCCCTTTATTACCTTAGCGGTATTAACCGCTAAGGTGATGAAGGGGTTATGTCCCACCAAAAAAACCCCCCAAGGCCTAAACAGCCACTAAGGGTCAAATTCCCCTTCACCCACCCTCGCTAGCCACAGTAAGCCTGGCATGGGTGTTTCACCCCTTCATTGCCTTAGCGGTTTGCCGCTAAGGTTATGAAGTTGCTCTAAATGCATTTTTCCTGCATCGGATGCATGCCGGGGTCACCGGAGCTGATATTAATGGCCATCCGCTCCGGAGACCCTGACATCAATCCGAGGCAGGAAAAGGCCTGATTTTTTCTAAGTCCCGACACATCGCAGCTCATCGAGGCATCTCCCCACCAATCTACCAACATTTTGTGGTGTTTTGGATTTGGGGAGAAGAACGCCTTCTAGGGCTACGATAGGCCGCGACAGCCAACTCGCGGGTATCTGAATCACGCGAGTTTATGATCTTTCCAAAAATGGTCGATAAGCGGCTGATCGCCGCTCAATTGGCGATTTTCTTTTGATCATAACATTTTGCGTCGATACAGGCCGTTATCGAGCACTTATCGAGGCTTACTGAATACGAGTAGCCATTTTGGTCGATATGTGCTCGATAAGGGACTTATCGAGGCTTTCTGAATGAGGCCCTAACTGTTTAGACGTCTTTGCCACCATACAGTGGCGACCAACTTTATTCTAACTCGGCTAGCTCCGCGAATTTCAGAATATCCCGGTGATGTGCGGTTTTGTGTCGTTTTCGCCCGGAGTGTATTGCGTTATTTTCGCGGCTGTGATTTAAGCATTTTTTTCCCACAGGCTGCAATACTGCAATGCCGTGTAAAAACGCATGGGGGCGTTTGCGAGCTGTTGTCTTTGCAGTCTAATACCTTCGCGGTTCAACCTACAATACACAGTCTGTGCGTGTGCGCGCAGTAATAGTAAAATTGCATATTTAATTTATTTTAAAGTACAGTACTGTACAGTACATGCTCGGACCCTGTTGGGGTGAAGTGAGGGGGTTCCTAATTTTATTCCTAATTTTAATTCTATGGTGAGTACTGTCTTGTTGCCATATTATTTTGGTGGGGCTTGCTGGGTACTTCTTTAGGGGGCTGAACATTACTGTACATTAAAACGTTTCTTTTTGTTTTTCCTCAGAAAAGAAAATGGCTAATGGGGGGATTTCGATGGATAATATTGTACTGTATGCTTATGTTTTCCGGCCATACAGTATACTGTGTAATAAACCCGAATAAATAAAAGGATTCATTTATTCTACATGTTCAGTATCGTGTCATTATGTGTCTTCTACAGTATACTGTACAGTGGTATACAGTGCCTAACATCTGGGGGCAAAAATAATTTTATCCTAGGTGCCCTAGAACAGAAGTTCCCACGCCAATTGCCCGTGAACTTGACAGCGGCCCTAAGTAGTTCCCACGCCAATTGCGCGAATATAATGTAAAATAATCTGTTCTGTGGGTCTGAGCGGGTTGAAATTTGCCTGGTCCTCATTCGGGAGGATCCTTGCCATAGTGGAAAAATATCAGCCTTGCACGACCCCCGGAACCGGAGATACCAAAAGACAGTTTAAAAGCACATTACCAAAGTGGCTTTTTTTCTGCCATGCAAGTCAATGGCAGAAACCTGAACTTTAACATCACCCAGACTCCGTTCTGTTGCCACGAGAGGGTCGCAATTTGCCATGCAATCCTGCCGCAACTAGGACTACATGGTGACCGAATCTGAGCCCTCTAGGTCGAACAAAAACGGAGTTGTGGGTTCCAGGTTTCTGCTCATTCTGACTTAGCCGGTTCAAAGCTTTCTCCGCCATTACGCTCAATGGTAGGACCCTCCTCGCCGGCGTGACCCTTTCTCGTCGCCATTACTGCTCGGACCCTGTTGGGGTCAAGTGAGGGGGTTCCTAACATCTAGGGGCAAAATGAATTTTATTTCTAGGTGCCCTAGAACAGAAGTTCCCACACCAATTGACCTAGTTCCCACGCCAATTGCCCTAGTTCCTACGCCAATTGCGCGACCAGGCAGTAAAAAAACAATGCAGCAAGCCTCGACATTTGTTACACTGTCAAAGGAGCAAATGGAAACAATGTGAGGCAATTCAACATGTTCTTTTATTGGTGGAGTCAGTACAAAAACATTTATTTACAAATACTGTACAATGTTGAAACATTTAAAGTGCACAGCAATTCTAACCATAAACACACAATAATACATTCTGCAGCCTTTATTAAATTCATCTGCCACAAAACATTTTTGGTGCATGGGGCACAGGGAGTTCATCAAATTATTATGATGAACTGCCTTTTGAAATTACAGTGCTGTTAACTATTTCAGCCACACACCTCCAGAGTTTTTAATCCCTCCCTAGCCAAGCGTCAATCGGCTGAGTCACCCTATCCCTACCAACCCCCTCTCTCCACTGGGTCGTTAACCTTCTGCATATTGCCATTGTGTTCTTAATCCGCCCATAGCCGAGCTACAAACACTCAGTACGCCTGCGTCTAATCACACCATCCCCCTCCCCCAACCCTTAGAGGCCTGTTGTTTGAACGGTAATGCTTTTTGAAAATCCCCTCTCGAATTTGAAATGTAAATCTGATGTGCACAGCACTGTGAGAATTGAGAGTACACTGATACTGTATTTGATCAGGGTGTGAAAATATTTGTCAGTCACTATGGTTTACAGTCACATGTTTTAAATACAATACAGTACATTCTTTAATATCTTTAAAATAAAAATATATAAATACTGTATATAAGTATAATGTAACATAATCCGTTCTGTGTGTCTGAGCGGGTTGAAATTTGCCTGGTCCTCATGCGGGAGGACCTTTGCCATAGTGGCAAAATATCAGCCTTGCACGACCCCCGGAACCAGAGATACCAAAAGACAGTTTAAAAGCACATTACCAAGGTGGCATTTTTTCTGCCATGCAAGTCAATGGCAGAAACCTGAAATTTAACATCACCCTGACTCCGTTCTGTTGCCACGAGAGGGTCGCAATTTGCCATGCAATCCTGCCGCAACTAGGACTACATGGTGACCGAATCTGAGCCCTCTAGGTCGAACAAAAATGGAGTTGTGGGTTCCAGGTTTCTGCTCATTCTGACTTAGCCGGTTCAAAGCTTTCTCCGCCATTACGCTCAATGGTAGGACCCTCCTCGCCGGCGTGACCCTTTCTCGTCGCCATTACTGCTCTGACCCTGTCGGGGTCAAGTGATGGGGTTCCTAACATCTAGGGGCAAAATGAATTTTATTTCTAGGTGCCCTAGAACAGAAGTTCCCACGCCAATTGACCTAGTTCCCACGCCAATTGCCCTAGTTCCTACGCCAATTGCGCGACCAGGCAGTAAAAAAACAGTGCAGCAAGCCTCGACATTTGTTACACTGTCAAAGGAGCAAATGGAAACAATGTGAGGCAATTCAACATGTTCTTTTATTGGTGGAGTCAGTACAAAAACATTTATTTACAAATACTGTACAATGTTGTAACATAAAAAGTGCACAGCAATTCTAACCATCAACACACAATAATACATACTGCAGCCTTTATTAAATTCTTCTGCCACAAAACATTGTTGGTGCATGGGGCAAAGGGAGTTAAAGTGACTTGCTTTTTATGTACTGTATTTGGGGGTTATATTTGGGGGTTTATTCATCAAATTATTATGATGAACTGCCTTTTGAAATTACAGTGCTGTTAACTATTTCAGCCACACACCTCCAGAGTTTTTAATCCCTCCCTAGCCAAGCGTCAATCGGCTGAGTCACCCTATCCCACCAACCCCCTCTCTCCACTGGGTCGTTAACCGTCTGCATATTGCCATTGTGTTCTTAATCCGCCCATAGCCGAGCTACAAACACTCAGTACGCCTGCGTCTAATCACACCATCCCCCTCCCCCAACCCTTAGAGGCCTGTTGTTTGAACGGTAATGCTTTTTGAAAATCCCCTCTCGAATTTGAAATGTAAATCTGATGTGCACAGCACTGTGAGAATTGAGAGTACACTGATACTGTATTTTATCAGGGTGTGAAAATATTTGTCAGTCACTATGGTTTACAGTCACATGTTTTAAATACAATACAGTACATTCTTTAATATCTTTAAAATAAAAATATATAAATACTGTATATAAGTATAATGTAACATAATCCGTTCTGTGGGTCTGAGCGGGTTGAAATTTGCCTGGTCCTCATGCGGGAGGACCCTTGCCATAGTGGCAAAATATCAGCCTTGCACGACCCCCGGAACCAGAGATACCAAAAGACAGTTTAAAAGCACATTACCAAAGTGGCATTTTTTCTGCCATGCAAGTCAATGGCAGAAACCTGAAATTTAACATCACCCTGACTCCGTTCTGTTGCCACGAGAGGGTCGCAATTTGCCATGCAATCCTGCCGCAACTAGGACTACATGGTGACCGAATCTGAGCCCTCTAGGTCGAACAAAAACGGAGTTGTGGGTTCCAGGTTTCTGCTCATTCTGACTTAGCCGGTTCAAAGCTTTCTCCGCCATTACGCTCAATGGTAGGACCCTCCTCGCCGGCGTGACCCTTTCTCGTCGCCATTAATGCTCGGACCCTGTCGGGGTCAAGTGATGGGGTTCCTAACATCTAGGGGCAAAATGAATTTTATTTCTAGGTGCCCTAGAACAGAAGTTCCCACGCCAATTGACCTAGTTCCCACGCCAATTGCCCTAGTTTCTACGCCAATTGCGCGACCAGGCAGTAAAAAAACAGTGCAGCAAGCCTCGACATTTGTTACACTGTCAAAGGAGCAAATGGAAACAATGTGAGGCAATTCAACATGTTCTTTTATTGGTGGAGTCAGTACAAAAACATTTATTTACAAATACTGTACAATGTTGTAACATAAAAAGTGCACAGCAATTCTAACCATCAACACACAATAATACATACTGCAGCCTTTATTAAATTCTTCTGCCACAAAACATTGTTGGTGCATGGGGCAAAGGGAGTTAAAGTGACTTGCTTTTTATGTACTGTATTTGGGGGTTATATTTGGGGGTTTATTTATCAAATTATTATGATGAACTGCCTTTTGAAATTACAGTGCTGTTAACTATTTCAGCCACACACCTCCAGAGTTTTTAATCCCTCCCTAGCCAAGCGTCAATCGGCTGAGTCACCCTATCCTACCAACCCCCTCTCTCCACTGGGTCGTTAACCGTCTGCATATTGCCATTGTGTTCTTAATCCGCCCATAGCCGAGCTACAAACACTCAGTACGCCTGCGTCTAATCACACCATCCCCCTCCCCCAACCCTTAGAGGCCTGTTGTTTGATACTGATACTGTATTTCATCAGGGTGTGAAAATACAGTACATTCTTTAATTCTTTAAAATAAAAATATATAAATATATAAATATAATTTACAAAACATTCTTATTCATTGGTGCACTGTAGGGGTGGCTGTCAATGATTATGATTCGCAGGAAAGTGAATAAATATTTATTTTATTTTATCAGGAACCAAAAAATACAAATATAAAAATAATCAGGAATAATACATAATGCAGTCTTTATTAAGTTCTTTTGGCAGCTTGAAATTGGATAAACATTTGGAAAACCTTTGTAAAACATGGGGAAACATGAGTAATGCACATTTATAAGAATATTATTTAATACTATATACAGCACAGTACTGTAATGTACTGTATAATATACTGTATATACTATATACTGTATAGTAAAATTATTTTTTCTTTAGTCTTTATCTTTTCCTCATTCTGTCTGCAGTACAGTAGTTCATTGAGAGAGGAGAGGTTCTGTGTACATCATTGCTGCTGTTTATATAATGTACATTTGACTGTACAAGCAGATTTGACTGGACACAACGCCCCCATCTCCCACTAGGCCACCCTTTTTCCTGGAACGACAAGAAAACTAAAAATTAGTGCAGTTACTGTACTGTACTGTACTGTATGTGCGTACTGTACTGTATTATGGCAGAACAGCTGTAGGTGGCTGGTGCAGCTTTCTCTGGAAAGAAAACAATGGAGCAGTTAGTAGGCAGTTACTGTAGTACTGTCAAACTAGTCTACTGTATACTGTACTGGAACTACTGTATACTCTGACTACTGTTAAATTCTATGTACTGTAACTTGATGGCTGGTGCTGCTCTCTCTGATGACAATGGGCAACACAGTGGCAATATGGTCTATATATTTATTGCAGCGTTCCACGGTGAGTACATCGTTCCAAAAACTCATTATGCCTTTCAACAACTCGTCCTTTTTGGAGGGTTTCGCCACTTTCCGGATATGGTCCTTCAGCTGATGCCAGACCATTTCGATCAGATTGAAGTCTGTCGACCTGTCATTGGAAAGAAAGGACAATTGGTTTAAGAGCTAAAAACAGTGGGGAACAAAAATGGGACACGGTCTACTGCACTTACTACGCTGGCGTCTTCACCCAGTTGATGCCGCGCTCAAGGATATGCGCCGTTGATGCGGTGTGCTTGGGATCGTTGTCCTGGTAGAAGCGGTGACCATTGGGGAAGTCGCGTGTAATGTATTGCACTATCTCGGGCACAATGTTGTCTTGGAAGAAAGCTTTATTCATGATTCCTATAGCAAGAAAAGAAAAGTGCTCAAAAAACTGCACAATAGAACAGTACAGTGCATACGGTAAGGCAACACTAGTCAAGTACAGTGCATTAGGCGACATTATATTTGATACATTTTACCTTCAAAGATGACAATGTATCCCGGTCCACGCCTAGAGATGGCACCCCACACATGAAGCTTCACGGAGTGTTTTAGCCGCGGTTTCAAAGATATGCGGCCTTTTTTGTGGAACGCAAATCTTGCAAATCTCTCCAGCGACACAGTAGACTCATCAGTGAAGATGCAATCCTGGAAAGTCTCCCCGCTGTCGATCCATGCCTGGAAACAAAAGAAAACAGCGCACAACGCCAAATAGTGAAGCAAATTCAACAATATATTATAGAATTAAAAAGGGGGTAATATATCTGCGTACATGAAAAAAGTTGGTAAAAGGCATGTAGTGTGTATCACACTGTTTACCACTCGGCAGCTGTTAACTGTAGAATCGGGTGCTTGCTTCCCTCTGCTGATGCAGCTCAGTTGATTCTGGGGCAGGACGTCAGTCTTTTCACTCCCAAGGGGATTTCCCTTCATGCAGCCAGGTTCTACAGCTGGTACTGGGGCTCGGTGAAATCGCGCCTGCTTCCTGGCCGATATGAAGCTGCTCCTGTACCTCGGCAGGTGTTTCCTCTGCACAGAGGTTAAAACGCAGCTTGCTGGGGTGCCCTCAGCGTGCCACGATGCCGCTCCGTTGCGGGACGCTGTGTAATGACGTCACTGTCTACACAGCAGTGGTGGATTCAATAGGGAAGTTTGAACAGTCTTACACAGTCTCTCACAAGTGTCCAAAACAGCACACAGGATGAAATAAAAACAGGACAGGCCAATACATAGACAAAGGCCAATGTAAGCAGATATAAGGCAATAGAGTGTTACATCCAACTAGTTTCGTAGTAGTAGCATTATTTGCTCGATGCTAATGCCCCTGTTTCCCCGACGCCAGAGCAGGGGGGCGACATGGATGTGATGAATGGGACCTTCGACCCCCTTCCATCACCAAGTGCCCCCCCTCCACTAGGTCAATTGGCATGGGAACTTCTGTTCTAGGGCACCTAGAAATAAAATTCATTTTGCCCCTAGATGTTAGGAACCCCCTCACTTGACCACCAACAGGGTCCGAGCAGTAATGGCGGCGAGAAAGGGTCACGCCGGCAAGGAGGGTCCTACCATTGAGCGTAATGGCGGAGAAAGCTTTGAACTGGCTAAGTCAGAATGAGCACAAACCTGGAACCCACAACTCCGTTTTTGTTCGACCTAGAGGGCTCAGATTCGGTCACCATGTAGTCCTAGTTGCAGCAGGATTGCATGGCAAATTGCGACCCTCTCTTGGCAACAGAACGGAGTCAGGGTGATGTTAAAATTCAGGTTTCTGCCATTGACTTGCATGGCAGAAAAAAAGCCACTTTGGTAATGTGCTTTTAAACTGTCTTTTGGTATCTCCGGTTCCGGGGGTCGTGCAAGGCTGATATTTTGTCACTATGGCAAGGGTCCTCCCGCATGAGGACCAGGCAAATTTCAACCCGCTCAGACCCACAGAACGGATTATGTTACATTATACTTATATACAGTATTTATATATTTTTATTTTAAAGATATTAAAGAATGTACTGTATTGTATTTAAAACATGTGACTGTAAACCATAGTGACTGACAAATATTTTCACAACCTGATGAAATACAGTATCAGTGTACTCTCAATTCTCACAGTGCTGTGCACATCAGATTTACATTTCAAATTCGAGAGGGGATTTTCCAAAGCATTACCGTTCAAACAACAGGCCTCTAAGGGTTGGGGGAGGGGGATGGTGTGATTAGACGCAGGCATACTGAGTGTTTGTAGCTCGGCTATGGGCGGATTAAGAACACAATGGCAATATGCAGAAGGTTAACGACCCAGTGGAGAGAGGGGGTTGGTAGGATAGGGTGACTCAGCCGATTGACGCTTGGCTAGGGAGGGATTAAAAACTCTGGAGGTGTGTGGCTGAAACAGTTAACAGCACTGTAATTTCAAAAGGCAGTTCATCATAATAATTTGATGAATAAACCCCCAAATACAACCCCCAAATAAAGTACATAAAAAGCAAGTCAAATACGCATAACTTTGTCGGGTTTTTGGAAAGCGGGCTGCACTTGAACACTCATGGTGGGTCTCTGCAGAATAGTGTAACACAAACTGAAACTGGTCTTTGTCTTTCTTTAATATGAAAAGCCTAAATTGATACATTTTTGCAACCTCTTCCTTCAGTCTCAAGGCCAAGGCCAAGTTACAATAGCACACTGTGGTACAGTATCTTTTTTAAACGAAACACCTGCAAGCCGACACATTACTGATTCGGCGCATTACAATTCATGAATTTCTGCCATCTGGCGGACACGCGAAGCATTGCAGCCTATTAAAATCTGAACCATTATCAATAAACGCATCAGCCGGGCATGACCCGTGGCTGGGAATGCAAGGTGAACGCGGCATGCGCCAGGTGAACAGCGTCACATTCCAGGAACCAGCCAGGGACAAACCGGTAATTTGTTAGAATAAAAGCTGCCGCAACAGTAGTTTACTATATTTATTTGGTTGAGTTAGATACCCTAGTCCTTTCTGTGGATATTATATCCTTTTGTTATATATTTTTTTTATTCACCATGAGTGTGTTCTTAAGGGGACCTTGGTCACTTCTCTTGTGCTTTCTAGAAGTATAAAACAGTAAGGGTTCTTTATTCTTCATACAGCAATTCAACATGTACACTTTTCTCTCTCTTAGTCCCTGGAATCAACCTCCAAGGCTTGAAGCCCCAAAGGTCTATCCCTGACTCCCACACTCACTGGTGAAGTGTGGAGTAGCTGCTCCCAAACCCCTGAAGGAGGGGAAGGAAGGTGAACAAAACACTGGCTCCACATTCCTTCTCTGCACAGAACAGACTTAATTTTTTTCTGCAGACCCTTTTGTACCAAGGGGAGGGTCCTAGGTCTGAGTCCCTGCTAGGGCAGAACCCAGGCCTTAGGAACAAGCCACCTGTCATTCAAGGAAGTTGTTTACTACAGCAGCAAAGAGAATGGATTTAACCCTAACACTGTCAATGCTGGTACCAGGGCTTATGTGTTAGGCATGGCAGATTAGTAGCCCAGGGGGTACCTGGCTACAGTGCTGTAAGGTCAGTTGTAACCCACGGAAGGTGGGTTCATACTCTTATTCTACATAGCGGAGCATGGTATCACAGAGTTTTAAGAACTCGGATTGCAAGTGTGAGAGTGCAGAATCGGGGTCATTAATTAAATTGATTCTGTACCAAGGGCAGTTGGTAAGTTCAGCCAGAAACTGTTGTGGGTTAAAGTTTCTAAATGTTCAAGTGAGGAGAAATTTAGGGCTTGATTGTGGTGGTTTAATTTTCCTTATACAGTACCCTTTTGCATGGTCACTGAAAATGAGAAGAAGGAGGCCAGAGGATTGGATTCTGCTGGGATTTGAGGAGAGAATCCAGTATAATATAGTGGTAAGGAGGCAGTTAGGGAATTTAGAGCTCACCCAGTCAAAATGTGGTCATGACATTTAATCTAAAATGTAAGTTTGGGTTGTAGGAAAACATCCTTGGGACTGATGCCGTTCGTTATTAAGATAGAGAAAACAAAACCCGATGATGAAAATACATGCATTTTCTTTTAAATAAACAGTAGACTCATATTTATTAATATTAAATAAGACATGGCACCTAATAGCCCCAAATCTTAATTCCCTCACATGTTCCCTTCAGGAATCTCTACTGGTAAACAGAGTGCACTAAAACATAAATGTTTGTTGCTCTGTTTGAATCCAATACCATTTTCACTTTCGTCTCCATGTTTCCATTGTTATTTTATACCTCTTGCCGTTTTCTAGCATTTTTTTTACTACATACTGTAATGTTGGCACTATATAACAATAAATAATCTGCTGCATACACTATTTGTGGTTCACTGGGAGGTGGGAGTCAATGGCTTCTGTATTCTAACTGTCAGACATTCCTGCTATATTGGCGTTTGCAACTTTGCTAATGTCCTCGTTAGTGCTCCTGCACTTGTTAATGACAATCTTTAACTTAAAGTACACAATTTTAACTAAATACAATTTTCACAATGGCAACGTGCTGTTGTTGCAGATATCAAGAGATTGATCATTCAAAATGTGCAATATGGTGCAAACCTGTAACTGCTGCAAACATTACATATAAGGAAGAGTTCAACATAAGGGAAACAGATGGTTGTTCAGATGATGTTTTTAGAATGATGCTTGTAATGTTTAGTGCCATTTTCTTATTTAGTTCATCCCATTTTCACTGTGCTCTCTATTGTCTTCTTTACCTACATGTATCTATGCCTGTGAAACGGAAGTCACATTTCTGTCTTAAAATGTTTAGTGGTATTTCTGTTGTTTTCTTGAAGGAAAACAAAGTTTGCAGTTTCAGTTCAATATTGTACTGTTTTACTCTGTATACACTGTAATATTGTACTGCTTTACTCTGTATACACTGTAATATTGTACTGTTTTACTCTGTATACACTGTAATATTGTACTGCTTTACTCTGTATGCACTGTAATATTGTACTGTTTTACTCTGTATACACTGTAATAGTGTACTGCTTTACTCTGTATGCACTGTAATATTGTACTGCTTTACTCTGTATGCACTGTAATATTGTACTGCTTTACTCTGTATGCACTGTAATATTGTACTGCTTTACTCTGTATGCACTGTAATATTGTACTGCTTTACTCTGTATGCACTGTAATATTGTACTGCTTTACTCTGTATACACTGTAATATTGTACTCTTTTACTCTCTATACACTGTAATATTGTACTGCTTTACTTTGTATGCACTGTAATATTGTACTGCTTTACTCTGTATGCACTGTAATATTGTACTGCTTTACTCTGTATACACTGTAATATTGTACTGCTTTACTCTGTATGCACTGTAATATTGTACTGCTTTACTCTGTATACACTGTAATATTGTACTACTTTACTCTGTATGCACTGTAATATTGTACTGCTTTACTCTGTATACACTGTATTATGGTACTGCTTTACTCTGTATGCACTGTAATATTGTACTGCTTTACTCTGTATCCACTGTAATATTGTACTGCTTGACTCTGTATACACTGTAATATTGTACTGCTTTACTCTGTATACACTGTAATATTGTACTGTTTTACTCTGTATACACTGTAATATTGTACTGCTTTACTCTGTATGCACTGTAATATTGTACTGCTTTACTCTGTATCCATTGTAATATTGTACTGCTTGACTCTGTATACACTGTAATATTGTACTGCTTTACTCTGTATGCACTGTAATATTGTACTGCTTTACTCTGTATCCACTGTAATATTGTACTGCTTGACTCTGTATACACTATAATATTGTACTGTTTTACTCTGTATACACTGTAATATTGTACTGCTTTACTCTGTATGCACTGTAATATTGTACTGCTTTACTCTGTATCCACTGTAATATTGTACTGCTTGACTCTGTATACACTGTAATATTGTACTGCTTTACTCTGTATACACTGTAATATTGTACTGTTTTACTCTGTATACACTGTAATATTGTACTGCTTTACTCTGTATGCACTGTAATATTGTACTGCTTTACTCTGTATCCACTGTAATATTGTACTGCTTTACTCTGTATGCACTGTAATATTGTACTGCTTTACTCTGTATGCACTGTAATATTGTACTGCTTTACTCTGTATGCACTGTAATATTGTACTACTTTACTCTGTATGCACTGTAATATTGTACTGCTTTACTCTGTATACACTGTAATATTGTACTACTTTACTCTGTATGCACTGTAATATTGTACTGCTTTACTCTGTATACACTGTATTATGGTACTGCTTTACTCTGTATGCACTGTAATATTGTACTGCTTTACTCTGTATACACTGTAATATTGTACTGCTTGACTCTGTATACACTGTAATATTGTACTGCTTTACTCTGTATACACTGTATTATGGTACTGCTTTACTCTGTATGCACTGTAATATTGTACTGCTTTACTCTTTATCCACTGTAATATTGTACTGCTTGACTCTGTATACACTGTAATATTGTACTGCTTTACTCTGTATACACTGTAATATTGTACTGTTTTACTCTGTATACACTGTAATATTGTACTGCTTTACTCTGTATGCACTGTAATATTGTACTGCTTTACTCTGTATCCATTGTAATATTGTACTGCTTGACTCTGTATACACTGTAATATTGTACTGCTTTACTCTGTATGCACTGTAATATTGTACTGCTTTACTCTGTATCCACTGTAATATTGTACTGCTTGACTCTGTATACACTATAATATTGTACTGTTTTACTCTGTATACACTGTAATATTGTACTGCTTTACTCTGTATGCACTGTAATATTGTACTGCTTTACTCTGTATCCACTGTAATATTGTACTGCTTGACTCTGTATACACTGTAATATTGTACTGCTTTACTCTGTATACACTGTAATATTGTACTGTTTTACTCTGTATACACTGTAATATTGTACTGCTTTACTCTGTATGCACTGTAATATTGTACTGCTTTACTCTGTATCCACTGTAATATTGTACTGCTTTACTCTGTATGCACTGTAATATTGTACTGCTTTACTCTGTATGCACTGTAATATTGTACTGCTTTACTCTGTATGCACTGTAATATTATACTACTTTACTCTGTATGCACTGTAATATTGTACTGCTTTACTCTGTATACACTGTAATATTGTACTACTTTACTCTGTATGCACTGTAATATTGTACTGCTTTACTCTGTATACACTGTATTATGGTACTGCTTTACTCTGTATGCACTGTAATATTGTACTGCTTTACTCTGTATCCACTGTAATATTGTACTGCTTGACTCTGTATACACTGTAATATTGTACTGCTTTACTCTGTATACACTGTAATATTGTACTGTTTTACTCTGTATACACTGTAATATTGTACTGCTTTACTCTGTATGCACTGTAATATTGTACTGCTTTACTCTGTATCCATTGTAATATTGTACTGCTTGACTCTGTATACACTGTAATATTGTACTGCTTTACTCTGTATGCACTGTAATATTGTACTGCTTTACTCTGTATCCACTGTAATATTGTACTGCTTGACTCTGTATACACTGTAATATTGTACTGCTTTACTCTGTATACACTGTAATATTGTACTGTTTTACTCTGTATACACTGTAATATTGTACTGCTTTACTCTGTATGCACTGTAATATTGTACTGCTTTACTCTGTATCCACTGTAATATTGTACTGCTTTACTCTGTATGCACTGTAATATTGTACTGCTTTACTCTGTATGCACTGTAATATTGTACTGCTTTACTCTGTATGCACTGTAATATTGTACTACTTTACTCTGTATGCACTGTAATATTGTACTGCTTTACTCTGTATACACTGTAATATTGTACTACTTTACTCTGTATGCACTGTAATATTGTACTGCTTTACTCTGTATACACTGTATTATGGTACTGCTTTACTCTGTATGCACTGTAATATTGTACTGCTTTACTCTGTATCCACTGTAATATTGTACTGCTTGACTCTGTATACACTGTAATATTGTACTGCTTTACTCTGTATACACTGTAATATTGTACTGTTTTACTCTGTATACACTGTAATATTGTACTGCTTTACTCTGTATGCACTGTAATATTGTACTGCTTTACTCTGTATCCATTGTAATATTGTACTGCTTGACTCTGTATACACTGTAATATTGTACTGCTTTACTCTGTATGCACTGTAATATTGTACTGCTTTACTCTGTATCCACTGTAATATTGTACTGCTTTACTCTGTATACACTATAATATTGTACTGTTTTACTCTGTATACACTGTAATATTGTACTGCTTTACTCTGTATGCACTGTAATATTGTACTGCTTTACTCTGTATCCACTGTAATATTGTACTGCTTGACTCTGTATACACTGTAATATTGTACTGCTTTACTCTGTATACACTGTAATATTGTACTGTTTTACTCTGTATACACTGTAATATTGTACTGCTTTACTCTGTATGCACTGTAATATTGTACTGCTTTACTCTGTATCCACTATAATATTGTACTGCTTTACTCTGTATGCACTGTAATATTGTACTGCTTTACTCTGTATGCACTGTAATATTGTACTGCTTTACTCTGTATGCACTGTAATATTGTACTACTTTACTCTGTATGCACTGTAATATTGTACTGCTTTACTCTGTATACACTGTATTATGGTACTGCTTTACTCTGTATGCACTGTAATATTGTACTGCTTTACTCTGTATCCACTGTAATATTGTACTGCTTGACTCTGTTTACACTGTAATATTGTACTGCTTTACTCTGTATACACTGTAATATTGTACTGTTTTACTCTGTATACACTGTAATATTGTACTGCTTTACTCTGTATGCACTGTAATATTGTACTGCTTTACTCTGTATCCACTGTAATATTGTACTGCTTTACTCTGTATGCACTGTAATATTGTACTGCTTTACTCTGTATGCACTGTAATATTGTACTGCTTTACTCTGTATGCACTGTAATATTGTACTGCTTTACTCTATACCCTGTAATATGGTACTGTTTTTCTCTGTATGCACTGTTATATTGTATTGCTTTACTTTGTATCCACTGTAATATTGTACTGCTTTACTCTGTATACACTGTAATATGGTACTGCTTTACTCTGTATGCACTGTAATATTGTACTGCTTTACTCTGTACGCACTGTAATATTGTACTGCTTTACTCTGTATGCACTGTAATATTGTACTGCTTTACTCTGTATACACTGTAATATTGTACTGCTTTACTCTGTATACACTGTAATATTGTACTGTTTTACTCTGTATACACCGTAATATTGTACTGCTTTACTTTGTATGCACTGTAAAATTGTACTGCTTTACTTTGTATGCACTGTAATATTGTACTGCTTTACTCTGTATACACTGTAATATGGTACTGCTTTACTCTGTATCCACTGTAATATTGTACTGCTTGACTCTGTATACACTGTAATATTGTACTGCTTTACTCTGTATACACTGTAATATTGTACTGTTTTACTCTGTATACATTGTAATATTGTACTGCTTTACTCTGTATGCACTGTAATATTGTACTGCTTTACTCTGTATCCACTGTAATATTGTACTGCTTTACTCTGTATACACTGTAATATTGTACTGTTTTACTCGGTATACACTGTAATATTGTACTGCTTTACTTTGTATGCACTGTAAAATTGTACTGCTTTACTTTGTATGCACTGTAATATTGTACTGCTTTACTCTGTATACACTGTAATATGGTACTGCTTTACTCTGTATCCACTGTAATATTGTACTGCTTGACTCTGTATACACTGTAATATTGTACTGCTTTACTCTGTATACACTGTAATATTGTACTGTTTTACTCTGTATACATTGTAATATTGTACTGCTTTACTCTGTATGCACTGTAATATTGTACTGCTTTACTCTGTATCCACTGTAATATTGTACTGCTTTACTCTGTATGCACTGTAATATTGTACTGCTTTACTCTGTATGCACTGTAATATTGTACTGCTTTACTCTATACCCTGTAATATGGTACTGCTTTACTCTGTATGCACTGTAATATTGTACTGCTTTACTTTGTATCCACTGTAATATTGTACTGCTTTACTCTGTATGCACTGTAATATGGTACTACTTTACTCTGTATGCACTGTAATATTGTACTGCTTTACTCTGTATACACTGTAATATTGTACTGTTTTACTCTGTATACACTGTAATATTGTACTGCTTTACTCTGTATGCACTGTAATATTGTACTGCTTTACTCTGTATCCACTGTAATATTGTACTGCTTTACTCTGTATGCACTGTAATATTGTACTGCTTTACTCTGTATGCACTGTAATATTGTACTGCTTTTCTCTGTATGCACTGTAATATTGAACTGCTTTACTCTATACCCTGTAATATGGTACTGTTTTACTCTGTATGCACTGTTATATTGTATTGCTTTACTTTGTATCCACTGTAATATTGTACTGCTTTACTCTGTATACACTGTAATATGGTACTGCTTTACTCTGTATGCACTGTAATATTGTACTGCTTTACTCTGTATGCACTGTAATATTGTACTGCTTTACTCTGTATGCACTGTAATATTGTACTGCTTTACTCTGTATACACTGTAATATTGTACTGCTTTACTCTGTATACACTGTAATATTGTACTGTTTTACTCTGTATACACCGTAATATTGTACTGCTTTACTTTGTATGCACTGTAAAATTGTACTGCTTTACTTTGTATGCACTGTAATATTGTACTGCTTTACTCTGTATCCACTGTAATATTGTACTGCTTTACTCTGTATGCACTGTAATATTGTACTGCTTTACTCTATACCCTGTAATATGGTACTGCTTTACTCTGTATGCACTGTAATATTGTACTGCTTTACTTTGTATCCACTGTAATATTGTACTGCTTTACTCTGTATGCACTGTAATATGGTACTACTTTACTCTGTATGCACTGTAATATTGTACTGCTTTACTCTGTATGCACTTTAATATTGTACTGCTTTACTCTGTATGCACTGTAATATTGTACTGCTTTACTCTGTATGCACTGTAATATTGTACTGCTTTACTTTGTATCCACTGTAATATTGTACTGCTTTACTCTGTATGCACTGTAATAAGGTACTACTTTACTTTGTATGCACTGTAATATTGTACTGCTTTACTCTGTATGCACTTTAATATTGTACTGCTTTACTCTGTATACACTGTAATATTGTACTGCTTTACTCTGTATGCACTGTAATATGGTACTACTTTACTCTGTATGCACTGTAATATTGTACTGCTTTACTCTGTATGCACTGTAATATTGTACTGCTTTACTCTGTATGCACTGTAATATTGTACTGCTTTACTCTGTATGCACTGTAATATTGTACTACTTTACTCTGTATGCACTGTAATATTGTACTGCTTTACTCTGTATACACTGTATTATGGTACTGCTTTACTCTGTATGCACTGTAATATTGTACTGCTTTACTCTGTATCCACTGTAGTATTGTACTGCTTGACTCTGTATACACTGTAATATTGTACTGCTTTACTCTGTATACACTGTAATATTGTACTGTTTTACTCTGTATACACTGTAATATTGTACTGCTTTACTCTGTATGCACTGTAATATTGTACTGCTTTACTCTGTATCCACTGTAATATTGTACTGCTTTACTCTGTATGCACTGTAATATTGTACTGCTTTACTCTGTATGCACTGTAATATTGTACTGCTTTACTCTGTATGCACTGTAATATTGTACTGCTTTACTCTATACCCTGTAATATGGTACTGTTTTACTCTGTATGCACTGTTATATTGTACTGCTTTACTTTGTATCCACTGTAATATTGTACTGCTTTACTCTGTATACACTGTAATATGGTACTGCTTTACTCTGTATGCACTGTAATATTGTACTGCTTTACTCTGTATGCACTGTAATATTGTACTGCTTTACTCTGTATGCACTGTAATATTGTACTGCTTTACTCTGTATACACTGTAATATTGTACTGCTTTACTCTGTATACACTGTAATATTGTACTGTTTTACTCGGTATACACTGTAATATTGTACTGCTTTACTTTGTATGCACTGTAAAATTGTACTGCTTTACTTTGTATGCACTGTAATATTGTACTGCTTTACTCTGTATACACTGTAATATGGTACTGCTTTACTCTGTATCCACTGTAATATTGTACTGCTTGACTCTGTATACACTGTAATATTGTACTGCTTTACTCTGTATACACTGTAATATTGTACTGTTTTACTCTGTATACATTGTAATATTGTACTGCTTTACTCTGTATGCACTGTAATATTGTACTGCTTTACTCTGTATCCACTGTAATATTGTACTGCTTTACTCTGTATGCACTGTAATATTGTACTGCTTTACTTTGTATCCACTGTAATATTGTACTGCTTTACTCTGTATACACTGTAATATGGTACTGCTTTACTCTGTATCCACTGTAATATTGTACTGCTTGACTCTGTATACACTGTAATATTGTACTGCTTTACTCTGTATACACTGTAATATTGTACTGTTTTACTCTGTATACATTGTAATATTGTACTGCTTTACTCTGTATGCACTGTAATATTGTACTGCTTTACTCTGTATGCACTGTAATATTGTACTGCTTTACTCTGTATGCACTGTAATATTGTACTGCTTTACTCTGTATGCACTGTAATATTGTACTGCTTTACTCTGTATCCACTGTAATATTGTACTGCTTTACTCTGTATGCACTGTAATATTGTACTGCTTTACTCTATACCCTGTAATATGGTACTGCTTTACTCTGTATGCACTGTAATATTGTACTGCTTTACTTTGTATCCACTGTAATATTGTACTGCTTTACTCTGTATGCATTGTAATATGGTACTACTTTACTCTGTATGCACTGTAATATTGTACTGCTTTACTCTGTATGCACTTTAATATTGTACTGCTTTACTCTGTATGCACTGTAATATTGTACTGCTTTACTCTGTATGCACTGTAATATTGTACTGCTTTACTTTGTATCCACTGTAATATTGTACTGCTTTACTCTGTATGCACTGTAATATGGTACTACTTTACTTTGTATGCACTGTAATATTGTACTGCTTTACTCTGTATGCACTGTAATATTGTACTGCTTTACTCTGTATACACTGTAATATTGTACTGCTTTACTCTGTATGCACTGTAATATGGTACTACTTTACTCTGTATGCACTGTAATATTGTACTGCTTTACTCTGTATGCACTGTAATATTGTACTGCTTTACTCTGTATGCACTGTAATATTGTACTGCTTTACTCTGTATGCACTGTAATATTGTACTACTTTACTCTGTATGCACTGTAATATTGTACTGCTTTACTCTGTATACACTGTATTATGGTACTGCTTTACTCTGTATGCACTGTAATATTGTACTGCTTTACTCTGTATCCACTGTAGTATTGTACTGCTTTACTCTGTATACACTGTAATATTGTACTGCTTTACTCTGTATACACTGTAATATTGTACTGTTTTACTCTGTATACACGGTAATATTGTACTGCTTTACTCTGTATGCACTGTAATATTGTACTGCTTTACTCTGTATCCACTGTAATATTGTACTGCTTTACTCTGTATGCACTGTAATATTGTACTGCTTTACTCTGTATGCACTGTAATATTGTACTGCTTTACTCTGTATGCACTGTAATATTGTACTGCTTTACTCTATACCCTGTAATATGGTACTGTTTTACTCTGTATGCACTGTTATATTGTACTGCTTTACTTTGTATCCACTGTAATATTGTACTGCTTTACTCTGTATACACTGTAATATGGTACTGCTTTACTCTGTATGCACTGTAATATTGTACTGCTTTACTCTGTATGCACTGTAATATTGTACTGCTTTACTCTGTATGCACTGTAATATTGTACTGCTTTACTCTGTATACACTGTAATATTGTACTGCTTTACTCTGTATACACTGTAATATTGTACTGTTTTACTCGGTATACACTGTAATATTGTACTGCTTTACTTTGTATGCACTGTAAAATTGTACTGCTTTACTTTGTATGCACTGTAATATTGTACTGCTTTACTCTGTATACACTGTAATATGGTACTGCTTTACTCTGTATCCACTGTAATATTGTACTGCTTGACTCTGTATACACTGTAATATTGTACTGCTTTACTCTGTATCCACTGTAATATTGTACTGCTTTACTCTGTATGCACTGTAATATTGTACTGCTTTACTCTGTATGCACTGTAATATTGTACTGCTTTACTCTGTATGCACTGTAATATTGTACTGCTTTACTCTATACCCTGTAATATGGTACTGTTTTACTCTGTATGCACTGTTATATTGTACTGCTTTACTTTGTATCCACTGTAATATTGTACTGCTTTACTCTGTATACACTGTAATATGGTACTGCTTTACTCTGTATGCACTGTAATATTGTACTGCTTTACTCTGTATGCACTGTAATATTGTACTGCTTTACTCTGTATGCACTGTAATATTGTACTGCTTTACTCTGTATACACTGTAATATTGTACTGCTTTACTCTGTATACACTGTAATATTGTACTGTTTTACTCGGTATACACTGTAATATTGTACTGCTTTACTTTGTATGCACTGTAAAATTGTACTGCTTTACTTTGTATGCACTGTAATATTGTACTGCTTTACTCTGTATACACTGTAATATGGTACTGCTTTACTCTGTATCCACTGTAATATTGTACTGCTTGACTCTGTATACACTGTAATATTGTACTGCTTTACTCTGTATACACTGTAATATTGTACTGTTTTACTCTGTATACATTGTAATATTGTACTGCTTTACTCTGTATGCACTGTAATATTGTACTGCTTTACTCTGTATCCACTGTAATATTGTACTGCTTTACTCTGTATGCACTGTAATATTGTACTGCTTTACTTTGTATCCACTGTAATATTGTACTGCTTTACTCTGTATGCACTGTAATATGGTACTACTTTACTCTGTATGCACTGTAATATTGTACTGCTTTACTCTGTATGCACTTTAATATTGTACTGCTTTACTCTGTATGCACTGTAATATTGTACTGCTTTACTCTGTATGCACTGTAATATTGTACTGCTTTACTTTGTATCCACTGTAATATTGTACTGCTTTACTCTGTACAGTATGCACTGTAATATGGTACTACTTTACTTTGTATGCACTGTAATATTGTACTGCTTTACTCTGTATGCACTGTAATATTGTACTGCTTTACTCTGTATACACTGTAATATTGTACTGCTTTACTCTGTATGCACTGTAATATGGTACTACTTTACTCTGTATGCACTGTAATATTGTACTGCTTTACTCTGTATGCACTGTAATATTGTACTGCTTTACTCTGTATACACTGTAATATTGTACTGCTTTACTCTGTATGCACTGTAATATTGTACTGCTTTACTCTGTATACACTGTAATATTGTACTGCTTTACTCTGTATGCACTGTAATATTGTACTGCTTTACTCTGTATGCACTGTAATATTGAACTGCTTTATTCTGTATGCATTGTAATATGGTACTGCTTTACTCTGTATGCACTGTAATATGGCTTGACTCTGTATACACTGTAATATTGTACTGCTTTACTCTGTATACACTGTAATATGGTACTGCTTTACTCTATATGCACTGTAATATGGTACTGCTTTACTCTATATGCACTGTAATATGGTATTGCTTTACTCTGTATGCAATGTAATATGGTACTGGCTATTTGGATAGTTTCTTGATCATTTGTTGAAACACTTCCAAGTGGTGGCCTTTACAACCACTAGGGTTAAATTTGGATTTAGATTTGAGTGCAGTGTTTAAAGTCGTCTTTGTGGCTTGTAATAATAGGGTATTTCTGCTGAGAGCATCTCTACTTAAAAATAATCTTCTTAGGGTCAGTTGCCTGATATACTTGTTTGCTTCTATATACAGGTCAAAGCTGTTGGCCTCCTTCTCTGGGGCAAAATTCCGGCCTTTTGAAATTACTGTAGTTTACATTCACTGTCATTTAGGGTCCTACTACTCAAATTAATTATATTGGTATTTATATTATCTGTCTTTTTTTGTCTGGGTGTTTCTTCTCCTTCCCCTTTTCCTCTAGTGGTCTTTTTCGATTTCTCGTGTCGGGAATTTCCTGATCTGAATATTCCTCCAGACGTATGAAATGATTCTGCAGGAGGAGGGGTGGGGGTGCTCTGTCTAAAAAGACCCAGATCGTTTTTTTTTTAGTTTGTCTTTCCCATATTGGCCTATGCCTATGATCCCGATGTTCATGATACTTGTCTGATGTGGGTCTGCTCCTTTGTTCTCTATACTCCCTATGTTCTCTTCGTGGGGGACTATGTCTTCTACAGTATGCTCGTTATGACTTTCCTGAACGTATCTCCAGTTTCTCCTCCCATTATCTTGTTCATATAATGGATTTTAGCACAGTGTCTTACCTGGCTGTATTGCTGGGAGCGTTTCGTACACCAAGGGGGGTGTTTCCTGCACGTTGTCTTCGACCAGCTCCAGACACGCAAAATTGAAAAGAAGCATTAAACAATGAAATAATTTTAAAACAATCAACTTTTTATTATTATATTATAAGAATTTGTGGCATATCTTTATTTGTAAATAAATTTAAATCATGTAGTCATCTAGCAAGTCAACGGACATCCAGGGAAGAGCCCTTGTATGCCTCAAAAGACCATTGATGCTGTCTCTCATGGTTCTCACAAGAAGCGTGTTCACATTGAAATAATGCATGACTTCTTCCATAATAGTTCTCCTTAAATTTGCAGGAATCCCCTTCTTGTAATTATTTCCTTCATAATTCAAATTTTGGCTCCACACTCTGTACATTTCAAAACTGACGTTGTGATTAAAAATGAACTTGGCAAATTAGTGCACATATCCAATGCATCTGGTCTTGTATTTCTCTTGGAAGCTCTGCAGGAGGTCGTTCAGCATGATGTCTGGGAGTTGCACAATCCTGGGTGCTGGACCGGGTGAGCTTCTAGTAGTAGGCGGGGGTGCATGGTCTGGGAGGAGGCTTTCCTCCTGTTGTAGCCGTCCTCTTACCGGGGTTGTCATTGACTCAAACAGAAGGGTATACGTGATTCCTGGAGATGGAGGAGCTTCCAGTGGTGTGCTTAGTGTTGGCACCGTGAAGGTCAAATCCAGGGAGGGAGTGGATGCACAGGGGATTTATGCGTTACCTCCATGGGAGAAGGAGGCGCCTCCCGGTCATCCTCCTGCTCCTGCATCTGACATTCAGGGGCAGGGACAACAAGCAAGAATAGAGCCCTGCGAGGTTCCTCTCAATCTTCTCCATGCGAAAACCAAAGCACCTCTTCATCCTCTTCAGTCTCTCAAAAAGTTTTGCTCGCTTGTGTTGTTAGGTATTTCGAAACCATTAAAAACATCCAGCATGCGGATGACTGAGCTGCATCTGGGACGAGATGTGATGGTGTCATCCAGTCGAGTCTCGGCCTGACTGAGTGCTGGTGAGAGGGGGGTATCTGGTTGAGCCTCGGCCTGGCTGGGTGCAAGAGGAAAGTGTGGGTTATCCGGTCGAGCATTGTCCTGGCTTAGTGGTGGTGAGCGGGCGGTATCCGGTCGAGCCTTGGCCTGGCTTGGAGCAGGAGAAGAGCGGGGGTATCCAGTGGAGCCTTGGCCTGGCTTGGTTGTGTTGAGCAGGTGGTATCCGGCCGAGCCTCGATGGGAAAAGGGTCAGAGCAGGCGGCTGTTTGGGCATCGGTTGTGACGGTGAAGGGGTAACCAGGTTCACTAATAAAGGTCAATCCAACTTGGTTGCCCCTGATCCATGTTTTGGGGTCCTAGAATGTCAGCACTTGAACCTGACTGTTGCATATGTACTGCTGTGCTTGTATGTAAAATATGGGACAATAAAAACATTTTTATATTTTTGCCTTTCCAGGAGTGCCAGCAAGCAGAGATTGCTAGGCTATGAGTTTCAGGGTTGGTTTTGCGGAGAAAATCTTTACAGATTGTGGCTATGTAGCAGGGTTTCAGAGTTACTAGATACCCCAAAAATGTAGCCAGGAATCAGGTCAGATTCTCGGATACATTGAAGCACAATGCTCTGGTCAAAATCGCTCTGGTCAAAATCCTACCCTGAAAAACGTTCTTGCAGCTCACTGCCAGGAGTCCCTGCTTCAGAAAAGACCAGAATGGTAAAAGGGGCATAGGGGATTAAGGTATCCTCAGAATGGTACATGGGGTCCCTAGTATAAGGGGGGATGCCCAGTTCATGCCCAAGTCACCCTGAACCTGGTATAGTGGTTCAGGGGGTGCTCCAGCTATCTGATAAATCTGTGAGGATTATTTTGTGAAAAAAGTAATGTCAGGTTTTTGCAGTGTGGCAGGGATATGGCTAGTGAGAATAGAGAGTATAAATTCTTATTCTATCCCTGACAAAAAAGAAAACTTAGACATTTTTAGCAAGACACATTATAAAGGTATATTTTATTACACGGGTCTGTTTAAAATGTATTATGCTTTGAGCACTCTAACATGAGTAGGGAATTTTCAAGCCCGGGAACCTGAGAGACCAAATGGCTACCAAGTTGGTGCCACCAGGTCTGGTCTAGGTCCGGACTTGAAAACAACACTTGCCCCAGAAGTGTGAAAGCCCTTAGAGCAGGATGGTCGGGTGAAGTATCAACGTCCTGGGATGAATAAAAGCCATTCGGGCAAATAGTCAATTCCCTAGACGTGGAGGCATCTAGCCCCGCAGGTAGCTTCTGAATAATAAGTGGCTATGGTGCAAACTCACATATGCCCTTATTTCATTCAGAAGAACCCACTGCCCGGCTTTGGAAGACTGTCAGGCAGCTGATTTGCTTGTTATAAAATCCCCACGCTTGGATTGGCTGTAGTATTTCATGAATGAATCTGGAATATTATAAGAAACCCAACAGCCAATCCGGACCTCAGATTCTAAGCGCCAAGAAAGCAGCAGCAATTTGAAACCAGCAAAAGATGCTCTGTGAGAAATAGCAGCGACCGTCTTCAGAGATTTTCAAGCCAAGAAATGTTCTAAGTCCAGCTCCTGAGTGGATACAGCGATAGCGTCTGGTAATTCATACCGAATTGAGTTCCAGGACTTTTACAGATACATCCCTGTAACCTAAAGACTTTGTTTTAATTACTATCTCAGTTAGGAAAGGTTATTTTTTTAACCAAGATCCCCCAGTAAGTGTGTTTCCTCTTGTTATTTGTAATTCACTGGGTGTACGTTTGTTTCAATGGATTAAATAACAATTTGTTTTACTTCTTGGTTTTGCTCAATGTATGATCCCGTTATAAAGGAGTAAATGACCTTGTCTCCCGTAACATCGGTGGCGGAGGGTGATGGAAGAGATAAATGCGGGACATCCGATTTGGCTCCGGTGTGTGCAGGGGCACTTGAGCGGCCCTTCCAAACAACGTCATCATCGACGACTTTGGTCATTTTCTTCTTTACATACGAAGGCCGAGGGATCTTTGCCTTGGTAAACTTAGGTACTTTTACTTTAGGCACCTTAGGCTTTGGCTTGGAAATAGCTGACACTGTTCTTTTTATCGTGGTCGGGACAGCAGAAGCAAGCTGGTTCCTGCGTAAATAGAAACAGGGTTGATCCACGGAAGAAGATGGAATAATGCACAATAGTATCTGGACAAGAGCGCGTTCAGATAGAGATCACTGTGTGGGAGGCTATGCAACTTGTGTCATCTTTTATGCACAGTGTCCCTGGTGTCATTTGTTGGCGGGTGTGGCCATCAGATACAGATGTTAAAAGTGGGCGTATAATTTACCTGTAGATAAACATTATATATTCACCATCACTTCTGTTGACTCAATGCACATTGAATATACATTGAATACACATTGATTATACATTCCTCTGTGCTTGATTTCAAAGGCCTAGGACATACTAAAATCAGCATCGCTGAGGCGGGCTGAGCCACACTGAACAGATGCACAAAGCCCCTGCATCTGTAATCAGCGCGGCTATAGTTCCTCCCTCCGCATTCTTGCTGATGCGTGTGGAGGCTGAGAAAATCAGAAGAGTCAGGCAAGTTTGAAATTTTGCCGCTTTGGGGAGAGGAGGCTGCAGCTTGCATTTTTACTACTGTGTTGGAGCCACCAGACAGAGTAGAGGCAGCACAGAGGTGTGTGTGTGTGTGTGTGTGTGTGTGTGTGTGTGTGTGTGTGTGTGTGTGTGTGTGTGTGTGTGTGTGTGTATAGAGCTCCAGTGTCTGTGTGTGTGTGTGTGTGTGTGTGTGTGTGTGTGTGTGTGTGTGTGTGTGTGTGTGTGTGTGTGTGTGTGTGTGTGTGTGTGTATATAGAGCTCCAGTGTCTGTGTGTGTGTGTGTGTGTGTGTGTGTGTGTGTGTGTGTGTGTGTGTGTGTGTGTGTGTGTGTGTGTGTGTGTGTGTGTGTGTGTGTGTGTGTGTGTGTGTGTGTGTGTGTGTGTGTGTGTGTGTGTGATATATGTGTGGTGTATGTGTGGTGTATGTGTGGTGTATATATACATGTGTGGTGTATGTGTTGTGTATATATATGTGTGGTGTATGTGTGATGTATATATACATGTGTGGTGTATGTGTGGTGTATATATATATATGTGTGGTGTATGTGTGGTGTATATATATATATATATATATATATATATATATGTATATATATATATATATATATATATATATATATATATATATATATATATGTATAAATATAAATATGTGTGGTGTATGTGTTGTGTATATATATGTGTGGTGTATGTGTGGTGTATATATACATGTGTGGTGTATGTGTGGTGTACATATATATATATATATATATATATATATATATGTATAAATATATATATGTGTGGTGTATGTGTGGTGTATATATATATATGTGTGGTGTATGTGTGGTGTATATATATATGTGTGGTGTATGTGTGTGAATATATATATATATATATATATATATATATATATATATATATATATATATATATATATACTGTATACTGTATATATATATATATATATACAGTGGTCGACAAATCACCAAAAAATCTACTCGCCAAACAAAAAAATCTACTCGCCACCTAGAACCACATGTGTGCTGCTTGGGCCAATAGGAGCTCGCCACGATGTTAAATCCACTCGCCCGGGGCGTGCAAATGTATAGGTTTGTCGAACACTGTGTATATATATATATATATATATATATATAGCAACTGTAAATATTACTGTATGTTCATTTGCATGTCTTAGACAGGTCTGCAACCCTGTCTTTCCCCATTATCACCCAGCATACAGCGCTTCCACTGCAGCAAGGGATTCTGGGAAATGACATGCAAATGAGCACTCAGTGCTATCTTTTGTCTCAAGCTCCTATTACACAAACAAATCCTCACGCCAATGCATGCTGTTTTAAACACAGCTTTTAGACAGAGGCTGGGATGAGATGCAAAGCCATTAAACCCACTCACAGACATGTTTCAACCTTGATGGGTATCATCAGTGTGAGGTTGGTCTTAATGGCTAAGCAGGTTAAGACCAACCTCACACTAAGACATGCAAATGAACATACAGTAATATTTACAGTTGCTTTATGCTTTACTGTGGAGGGTTTTTGTCACTTTTTTACCCACCATAACCTTAATAATAATACGCAGGGAAAGAGAAAAGAAAGGAACATCATAGGGCAATATATCTAAAAATCCAGATATTATAATGGTAAGATATGCACTTACACTAGTGGAGCAAATAACAGCCTTTAATCCACTTAGGGACTCGGGAACTCAGCTCCTGAAGCTTGTCCTTTTCTGTATCTGGCCTCTGGTTCTTTGGGATCGTTGTTCACATGAAGCATCAACTGCAATCACGGTGAATCTGTTACACAGATTGTACCTGACAGATAGATCTCGCAAAGAGGATGGGTAGGGAATAAAAGGAGAAACAGGGATAGTGTAAAACCTTTTAATAAAAGTGTAGCTCAAAATAAAAAAATATAGGTAATAAACTCACATTCTGTGAGTAAAATATAGGCAGTAGAGAGTATTAGCGAGTCTCTAACACTCGTGGTTTGAAAACGCCGGTTACCAGCACTCTTCACTCCGGCGGTTACTTCCGCATCACGTTGCCCGGCTCTCGCGAGATTTGGTCTCGGATGTTTTGAGAATGCACTGCCTCGGCTCCGTTGGGATCAGTCTCTCGGCGTGTCTCTCACTGCACCTACAATGCTTGCCCTACGCGTTTCTCCAGTACGGCTTTGTCAGGGGCTGCTGTCATTAACTCATCCCTACCTGGGTTTTATACATACCTCTCTTGACTGATTGGTTAATACAAAAATTGACTAATTGACACAATCAAACCAAACATACACAGTATCTAATTAAAAACATGATAGAAAGAGTGGTATATCATATATGGATGGATACAAATCTATAATTGCTCCATAAGTATAGAACAATAATATATTACTATAAGGAACATAGGAACATCAGTCTTTAACATATATCGAACACATTTCAATCTATTGTCTAGCCAACATATTAAACTTAAGCTATGCTGCTAATTCCAATAAGCGCTCTTAAAACAATTAGAGATATTCATATGATGCTATTGATCATTATACTATAGGGTCCTATACATAAATATGATTTGGATACATTAACCTTTTTGGTGAATCTTATATTTAATCACCGACTATACAGGAATATCATTAAGGCATATTGCTCCAATTAGACTATGATAGTACATATACCTTTAGAGGGACAATAATATCTCAAAATAAGTGGAAGAAAATCGTATACCAACTATTCTGTATTGAAGTAAGATTTATATACTTCTATTATCACAGATGTTATAAACTAAATATCTAAATACACAGTTGAAAGTAATTTTTTATCTATTGACTTACAAATCTAAGGGGGAAATGAGTAAAAGAGGAGAGAAGGATAAAATATCAATACCATTTGTTACAAGATACACAAATTCTTCTCAACATATCAGAAGAATATTCCATAAACATTGGAATATTCTACACAAAGACCCTATTTTACAACAGATATTACCAACAAAACCTGAAATAACATTTACAAAGGCCCCAAATCTGAAACAGAGATTGGCTCCAAGTTGCCTAAAAAAGGAATGTGTTAAACCTGTGAATATAACAAATGTTTTTTTTCAAATGTCAAACATGTAGAGGATGTAAATTGAATTCCAACTCACAAAAATCTTTTCAGAAAATAAAATCTGAAATAACACAAGTGGAATATGAAATAAAGGATTTCATAGATTGCAATTCAAATTATATAATATATATGTTGCAATGTCCATGTAATAAACAGTACATAGGGAGAACAACACGCAAACTGAAATTGAGAGTAGCAGAACACATAAAAAATATAGAGAGAGGCTTTATGCAACACAGTGTGTCAAAACATTCTAAAGAACACCATGATCAAAATCCCAATGGTTTAAAATTCTTTGGAATTGATAAACTTCATCCAAACTGGAGAGGTGATAACCAGGTAATTAAGATATCAAGGCAAGAAACTTTTTGGATATACTGCACCGACACACTTTATTCGAGCAAATACCCGGTATGTACCTGGCAGATACCTGGAATGCGCCGCTCCTCACCTCTGACAAGCCCCGTTGCATTTGCCTTCCCAGCCTGGGTTCATGCCTGGCTGATGGGCGGCTGATCTGTTAAATGATAATGATTAGGATTTAATAGGCTGCAATGCTTCGCGTGTCTACCAGATGGCATAAATTCATGAATTGTAATGCAGTATATATATATATATACTGTGCAGTATTGCAGCCAGCGGGAATAAAATGCTTCAATCCCTGCCTGGAAAATAACTCAATGCACTCGGGCAGAAAATAGTCACAAACCTCAATACACCCGGGTATACCCGAATTCGTGGGACTAGCCGAGCTCGAATAAAGTGTGTCGCCAGTGTATACCTTGAAAACTCTGATACCACAAGGAATGAATATCGACATCGACCTGGGATCATTCCTCAAAGAATAATATTGCCTTTCTTTAATTATAATCTCAATATCAGTTCCCTGTACTGTGTAGATATTATATGTTATGTGATCTTTCATCCTCTGCATTTTTGGTTTCGAAAATCATCAGTCAAATAAAAACCATTTTTTATAGACAACTTTACATCTTCTTATATTCCCTGTTGTATTATATATTTCTGTTATGGGTCCAAGCTCCCCAAGCCTGTTATGTGCTATGTGGTCAGTTCTATGTTCATTATATAATCTAAATTTGTATGATCACTGTGTACATTATGTCTTTCTGTACATTCCTTATATGTAATAACTGTCCTTTTAATGTTGTAATGTGAATAAATACCATGTTACTAAATTACCATATTATCCCATCGGGAACCAATATCAATTTTATCTAATGGATTTCCTTATGTTTAAGATCAATAAGTTATAGCTCTGGTTCAATAATATTAATATGGAAATATTGATATATATATAAATGTATATGTTCCTCGTATATAACAAATTGACTATGGAATGATATTTGTTTTGTTTAAATGATATACCTATGTTCAAGAACAACTAGTTGTAGCTGTGATTTAATGTTATGGATTTATTGGTATATATGTGAAGGTTTATGTATCCCCTATGAGATCAATCAAATGGAAAATAGAGAACCAATATATGAGTAAATAGGTTAAACAATATTGTAATATGTCGCTCATACACCAATTGTTTAGATTAATACATAGATTAAATTTAGATAGTCACATCACTTTCACAATGGTAGGATAAATTAATAGAATAATTGATATGGTATCATATTTATTTTAATCATGGGTGTTTATATTTTAAATTAAAATTGTATTATAATATATTGGATTAAAATTTAGATCCAATAATATAGGATTTGGTACACAAATATAAATGTCCACTATTTACTTTATTGTCACCATATGAATTTAATATTGTATTTCTATGAATGTGTTAATAATAAATGGGATTAACAACAAATTTAATAACAATATGATGTAATGATATAAATAAAAATGCTAAAATTTGAACAAACCCCCTCCCCCCATACTGTCAATGTGGGTTTGATATCTTCCTTTCAAAATCAACTCTGATTAAATATGAAAAATTACATATTTATGTATAGGACCCTATAGTATAATGATCAATAGCATCATATGAATATGTCTCTAATTGTTTTAACAGCGCTTATTGGAATTAGCAGCATAGCTTAAGTTTAATATGTTGGCTAGACATTAGATTGAAATGTGTTCGATATATATATATATATATGTGTGTGTGTGGTGTATATATATGTGTGGTGTATGTGTGGTGTGTATATATATATATATATAATCAAAGGCTCCTTACCAGGCAGACCAGAGAGTCCAGGGAATCCAGAGTAGGCACAGCAAGGAAGAGACAGCACACTTGTTAGCAAAAAGAATTGTATTAGAATAGCAGGCACATTCACCAACGTTTCGGTCCTAAGAACTGGACCTTTATCACGTGTGTTTGTGTGTGTGTGTGTGTGTGTGTGTGTGTGTGTGTGTGTGTGTGTGTGTGTGTGTGTGTGTGTGTGTGTGTGTGTGTGTGTGTGAGCGAGCGGCAGCAAGCAGCAGCGAGCAGCAGCACCAAAGTCTTTACTATGTCCCAGGCCTTATCTACAGTAAATCAGCAATGCCGAAGAAAGATATTTCAAAGGAATTCAGCATGAGAATGCAGGATATTTACAAGAGATTACAAGCAATTGTACAGATCTAACGCTGGTTACTTACTTCGGGCATCAAGTTATCACATAGCACTGTCTGCTATCATGCCCATGGACAGACTAAAAGTGTCAAGCTGTAATGCAGTATTGTACAGTACATGTACAGTGTTGTCCTGTAGGTAAAATTGGGGTTTTACTGTACCTGTTCAATTCTTCCTTGTCATTACAAAGCTTATCCTATGATAAGGGAGCCCAACAAGATTAAAAGAGTGGACAAAGCACGGGCATGGATCGCAAGTGGCGAGACTTATCAGGATGTTATTTTTTCTGATGAGACAACTGTAGATCTTGAGAGATTTGCCACCCTTGGGACTTCTGCAAAATTAAACGCCTATCAATGAAGCCGCGGCCCAAGCACACATTCAAGATGCATGTGTGGGGTGCTATCTCTAGAAGTGGACCAGGATGCACAGTGATATTTGAAGGTAATATACAGTAATGCACAATGCCACATGCTGTAGCATTATTCACTATAGTAGTGTATTCTGTACCATAATGTAAAGTATTTTAATCATTGTTTATTCTCTTGATCCAGGAATCATGGGTAAAGTATTCATCCATGAACAAATTGTCACCCATATTGTTAAAAATATTATGCATGGTCACCAGTTCTTCCAGGACATTGACCCGAAACATAACGCATCTACTACCTATATTCTTGCTAGCAGGATTAACTGCGTTAAGACGCCACCAGAGTAAGTGCTCCATTGTAAAGTAACTGTTTCTCATTCTTTTAAACTGTTTTGATATTTTCAACTAATTCACCATTTTATTTTCCTTACTGTTCCAGAACAGGTGTGGCATGCGCTGAAGGATCATCTAAGAAAGGTTTTGAAACCAGCCAACAAGAAGATCAAGTAAAAGGAATAAAAAGTTTCTGGAGAGACATACTCACTATACAAAAATGCAACAACTACAAAAATTATATTAGCAGTGTTATGCCCGTTCTCTAGAGCGAAATGGGAACGTGACTGGCATGTAGTAAGGTACTGTAGTAAGATGCAGTACAGGTAAGTACTGTACAGGTTAGTATAGTACTGACAGAAAGCATTTTAAATGTTAGCCTTACTGTAAATTTACAGTGCTATAACATTATAATTTTATGTCTGCGTCTATTTTCCCCTTTTTATATTTTATATACAGTATGTATTTATATTTGACATCTTTGTATTACCTATTATTAGAAAAAATGTATTCTGTATTACAGGTACAGTACAGTCATTAAATTGTATGCATGTTGTGTGAATGTCAATACTGTTAACCTGTCAAGGCCTTCAATGCACTGATCCTGCAGCCATTTTTATTCTTTCACAGGAGAGGCAGCATTCCTAGAAAGGATGGGGGGGTTGGAGGGAAATGTCCAAGCTTATTGTCCTGCTTGCATAATAACAGTCAATGATTTGGCCTAATCCCCCCCCCCACCTCCCCTCTAAATGACAAAAAGAAACAAACACTCGGTGATTCAGCTAAAGCCCATGGAATTAGAAGCCCCTTAGAAGATGCATACAGCACTCATCTATGCCCTATATAATTAGAAGCACCTTAGATGATGAATAAACCACTCTAACAGTCGTTTGCACCTTGTGACTCAACTAAGCCCCATTGAATTAGAAGCCCATGGAAGATGCATACATACATAGTACAGAACTCTAATTGTCATTTACACCTGCTAACTCAGCTAAGCACCATGTAATTAGAGGCCCCTTTCAGCGTGAAATGTACTGTATTCTTGTTGTCAGCTGTTAAAATTGTTTGTTAAATTAATAAAAGTTATCCTCCCAGAGACCATGTTTGTGTGTGTGGAATATTTCCGTAAACAGTTTGAAAAGCAGACCAAGTCTACCAAAAGTTGAGAATGTTGGTATTGAATAGAAATCCCATAAAAAAAAATATTAATATTTTTTTTCCGGGGTTTCTTTGCATGCAAAATCTAATTACAGGTATACAGCAATAAGCAACATCACTGTTCAGTGTCCCATTATTTGTGCCGGCATTATACACCCCATTAACCAGGAAGTTGTATAAAAGCATGACATAGTGCATTGTGAATTTTGATTAAAGGTTATGACATAAATCTATCAATCATTACTGTATATATTGTCCCCCCCAAAAAATGTGTGAAACATTTAATAAATCGTGAAGCTGGTAATACTGTATTAAAGTTAAAAAAGCAAAGCATAAAATATAGTGATTTTAGAGTTCCATCAAACTTCATCCATATCATCTTTTGACAGTTGATTTCAAACTTTCATTTCTGAAATAAAAATGATTCTTTAAGTACCGTATACAGGTAGTGCGCATGCGTCAACTCATGCTCTAGTTCGCATGTGTACAAGCATTGATGGGCTATGGCAGGCATACAATTACTGTACAGTAGTACTTTAGGGTATGTGTGTCATAGTGAATTAAAGCTACTACTGTTTAGTACATTATATTTACCTTCATTATATACCTTGCCAACCGGGTGGAGATGACCCAATGTCAGGGGTGTACAGCATTGTGCATAACAGCTGGGATCACTCATGCAATCAGCATTAATTTTGACAGGTGCCTGCTGAAGCTGGTTATCAGGCGGGCCACGTAGCCAGGTTTGAGGTTCACCATGTATTCAGTGACGGATGGCCCGTTATTGCTATAGTATTGGTAAGCCGGTGTTGGTACATTGCAGTGTCTGGAAGTATGAATCTTAAATGGATTAAACCCAACCTTCTCCTTTTGAAGTACCCATGAGCAAATAAACCGTCAAAAGCTGGGAACACTGACCAATAACCTCTGGTACTTCCCGGAGAAGGACCTGTCTGAAAAAAACAATCATTCAGTGTTAAAGTTTGCCTTATTGAATGCTTCCACCAACAATGGTTCTGTGAAAATTTGAGGAAATCATAATTGTCAATGATTTAGCCTTATATCTCTGCTAAAGTCGCCTTCTTATCTGTTCCAGCATTAATTATAGAAAATCTTAACTATGCGTAACTGCAGACTGGTCTGTTATAAGGACTTGGAATGATGCACTGTTCAGTGTATGTCCATTCAGAAATTGCATAGCAATGTAAAATAATGTCCACAACATTCTGTTTTAATATGTTATATATTTTAATGTGCAACACCTAAATTTGATAGCGTTTTCAGGGACCAAGATCAATTAATAATGTTTCACTGGACACAGTTTTTATCTGTTTTTAAACACCTGCACATTGACAACTACCCAGTCTATGCAAAGAGATTCTCTTTTGCCATCTGGTGGATATGTGCAGAACTTCAACCACACAAATTAGAATCCAGGTAATCCAGGTAATCAGCGGCGGTAAACAAATGTAGTGATTGACAGACTTGACAGAGTGATGATATAGTGAATGCCGTGTGGAATACAGCAGACTTCACAGACGCTGGTCCGATAAATGGTCAGATAACGGCTGCTTCATCTGTACAACAGTCAACTTTCTAAGGTAATACATATGAGGAACTCTCTCAATTTCATAAAGATTAAAATGTGTGAAGAGAGGCGGAGCAAGGTCTTTATGCAGCCGTGCAAGTTCCACCAACTGTACCGCCCCTCAATTTATAGAATCCTTTATCTTTATCTTTCCCCCCCCCCTCTCCCTCCCCTACACTACCTCTCTGCCCCATCTTCCTCAATTTACCTGGCAGCAGACACCGGAATTAAGTTGTGACTGACTTCTGGATTGGACCACTGGGACGGGCAACAGCCACCCTACTCTGGTGATCTCCTCTGCCACTGCCAATCACCAATGCCCTACCAGTGCCCCCTGAGTGACTGTGATCTACTTACACCACTGTGTGTAAATGTTGTGCATTTCATATTATTATTATTATTATTATTATCATTATTTATTTATAAAGTGCCAACATATTACAGTGTAGT